>NC_140988.1:178228720-178361220 GCF_052327205.1 Somniosus microcephalus
AAACGTGCCGATCACTTTCACATTCAGTGCATTTTGCATTCACCTTGCAGTTCTTGGCGAGATGGCTCGTGGACGAGCAGCACCTGAAACATATAGAGTTCTCTTTAAGATATTGTTTCCGATCTTCCAGGGACATCTCCCTGAAGCCTCTGCACTTCTTTAAAGGATGGGGCTTGTTGTGGATAGGGCATTGTTTGCTCATATCCTCAGGTTTCTTCTGAATCTTTGTGTGCTCAGTTGAGGACACTTGCATTCTGTGGACAGATATTGGTGTCTTTCCATGTCTGTCGAACTTGTCTCTTCTGGCAAGTGCTGGGTGGGAGGAGAAGAAGTTGAAGCTGGGGTCATTCCTGGCTTTGGCTTCTTTACGGATGAATTTAACGAACGCACAGAATGGTGGGAACGCCACGTTGTGCTTTAGCTTGAACTTTGATCCAAACGTTATCCACTTCTCCTGCAGGTTAAATGGAAGCTTCTCAATGATGGGACTTACCCCTCTGGAAGTGTCTAAGTACGATAGACCGGGTAGGTAGCCGTCCTGCTTTGCGGCTTCGAGTTCCGACAGCAGATCTCCAAGGTCGCGGAGCTTCTGGGGTTCCTTACTTGTCAACCTCGGAAAGTTCTCCAACCTGTCAAAGAGAGCCCTTTCAATGGCTTCGGGCGAGCTGTAGCTTTCTTCCAGCCTCGCCCAAGCCTTCTTCAACCCCTCTGGCAGCTGTCCCACATTGGCCGCTTTTATCCTGCAGGCCTGTCCGGCGGACTCTGGGCCGAGCCATTTGATAAGGAGGCCGAGCTCTTCTCCTGCCAACAGGTCTAAGCCCGATATGGCATTGTGGAAGCAGGACTTCCAAGCCCGATAATTCTCCGGCCTATCATCAAACTTAATTAACCCCGAAGTCACCAGCTGGGTGCATGCAAGGTATTTGGCGAGGTCGTAGGTGCTGGGACCTGTGCCAGGGTTGCCTTGGCTAGGGGCTCTGTTGGGGGTCTCAAGGAACCGAGAGGGGATTTGCCTCTGACTTTCTCTATTCAGCGTCCTATTCCTCTGCACCGTGTCGTCCTTTCTGCTGGGGGAGACTCTGCGGCTTGAGGCACGCCGTCTGCTTTGACCTTGATTGGCAACTTGTGGCATGTTATACGAAGTGCTTGCGTCTGTAGAGATGTGCGGGCCTCCATCCCTTTCTCCTGTAAACTGTATGTCGGCATGGTCGCTCACGTAATCTATGGTGCGCTGTTGTGGACTCTGCCACGGAATGGGAATTAAAGGTTTATAAGCTGTCTCGGGAACAGCTCCCTCCAAAATTGCCTCGAATATTTGTGTCTCGGCTAATGCAGCATCTATCTCTTTTTGTTGCTGCAGAGCGTCTAATGTGGCTTGGAGACGGGCCTGTTCAGCTTGTCGTTCAACCTGGTGACGGGCCAGGTCAGCTTGGTTTCGGGCCTGTTCAGCTTGTCGTTCAACCTGGTGACGGGCCAGGTCAGCTTGGTTTCGGGCCTGTTCGGCTTGTGATTCAGCTTGGAGATGGGCCTGTCTTACTTTTATTTCTATTTCACTGTCCGCATGCGCGGCTCTGGCTTGAGCTGCTACTAGCTTAGCCCGTGATTTGGCGATGGCTATGCTTACTCTAGAACCACCCGATGACCGTGAACCAACTTGCGATCTGTAGTAACCGGAGCTTATCGACCGATTTTCACGTTCTACAGTTTCGTCTGCCTGTTTAAGGTCTTCTACTTGCTGCAAAGCATTTTCGTTATTATCTTCTGACATGTTAATGTGAGGTAGATGTGCTCTATGAGGTTAAGGCTTACTCTGGGTTCCTCCTGCTCCGCTCTTCACAGCTAGCCGTATTGCTATCTTTTCACTGATATCTTTTCACTGATATCTTTTCACTGATATCTTTTCACTGTACTGGCCGCGCTAGACGTGCTCCTATCTAGTTATCCAGCAAGTTAAACACTCTATTCAAAATAACTCTTCGTGAAGCCGTTTGCTGTTCAAAGCCTTTACTTGAACAAATTTGTAAAACTGTAAACAAAGATAAAGTATGTTTTGTACATAAACTGAGTACTATACATTCGATATTACATAAGATTTAAACATATTTACAACAGTAGAATAGACTAATTGTATAATTAATTAACATTTGGACTAACTTCTATAACTATCAAATATTAACCTTTTATAAACATAGTGTTATCAAAATACTACTCTGACAACGTTGCTATTATGCTAAGAAACAAAGATACTCACAGATATTGCGCTTGGCCTAACATATGAAATCTGATTACATTGGATTGTGAAACCCTTATGGAATCCTCCATTACTGCCAGGTTCTTCCTGGAATTCTACTTCCTGTGTTACACAGGAAGAAAGGTACGAAGGTCAAATGACCTTTCACAGGAAGAAAGGAACAAAGGTCAAATGACCTCACACAGGAAGAAAGGAACAAAGGTCAAATGACCTCTGCTTCATACAAACACACTGTGTAGTGAAGCGCCACTACACACTGCTAACACAATAACCACCACCAGAGGGTGCTACTGCATGTAAAAATGTCCAGAATGTCACATAATGTCCAGAACTGACCACAACTTCGGGATTTGGCGTACGAGCAATTGCATATGGAAATTCAGAAGTTGTGGTCTGTCAATGTCAGCTCCGAAACGACGTGCACTGTTCTCCCTCTCACCCCCCACCCACACCCAACCCCCACAGAGCTGGCAATCAGTGAAATCTCATAAATCATTGAAACTGATGAAAACTTTGCCTCTTCCGCAGTAAGTACGCTGTTAAATTCCCCACTAAAAGTTAGACCCAAAGGTGTAACTGGGGTTTCAACAGCGTAGTGACTGTTAAACAAAGGTTAAGGGCCTGGAAAACTAATTTTAATCTTGCGCAGTGTGAAATTTGTCCATTTTAATAAAAATTTAAATTTTTAAGAAACATTTCTGATGTGCCAAATAACTGCCTGTATCCATGAGGTTAAATCTTAAAACTAAAGGCTTTTATTAAGTAAGAACATGGCATCAAGTTAACACAGGGCAACCATCATTCATCATCGACCCAGCCCTTGGTAGAACATTCCAGAAGAAGGGCGGGGCTAGGGAGGAGCATTAGTGGTTACACCGGTGGAACATTCCAGACATTAACAAGTACAACAACAACAACAACAATACAAATGCCAGAACACAGAGTTATTTCAGCACATTCACCCCCTGCTATAGATTCAGTCTGTCAGGAGGTCTGATAATCCTCTGGGAACGACGTAATTCTTGCTGAGGCTCCTCCCGGAGTACTAACTCCGGTTCATTCGAATTCCCAGATTCATCAGTATTTTCCACACTGAGGGTTTGTGTCTCTGAAGGTCCAATACCATGATTGAAAACTCTACTCTCAGAGTCGAACTCTTTTCGAGCTCCAGCAGGTGCAAGATCTTTAATAGAGACCGTATCCTCTCGCCCATCCGATCTTCGGGTAAGCATTCTCCAAGGCGGCCTTCGAGACACACGACAACGCAAAATCGTCGAGCAGAAACTGATAGCCAAGTTCCGCACCCATGAGGACGGCCTCAACCGAGATCTTGGGTTCATGTCACGCTACATGTAACCCCACCTGACGCAGGGTCATCCAGACTCGAGTCGACATTGGCTTGTTCTCTCTACACAGATGCGGCCGGACCTGCTGTGATTTCCAGCCAAAAAAAATGTTTTTTGTCTGTTTTTTTGTTTTTCATACAGACCCCAGCATCTGCAATATTTGACCCCTTGTGACCCCACCTCATTGTTCTTTGATGTAATGTTTCCCTGACTGACCTGTTTGGACACCATTCACACCTTTGACTGCTATGATTATCTCTCTGCCGAGGTGTGATAAATGGCAGTTGGAAAGGTTACCTGTAAACATCTGACATGATTCTCTGACTATATAAGCTGTGTCTTTATGCATTTCTCCGCTTCACCTGAAGAAGGAGCAGCGCTCCGAAAGCTTGTGATTTCAAATAAAGCTGTTGGACTATAACCTGGTGTTGTGTGACTTCTTACTATGTATATAGTTAGGCATGCCAAACAAGGAAAACAGCATTTAATTACAACAGCACTGGTCACATCCGGACAGGGGATAACAAAAGGGAACCGAGAGTACTCGTCTATATTAGGAAAATAGACATTACGGTCGCTTGATGGAAGGGGACCTTTAAAATCGAGACTCAAACGCTCAAATGGTCGAGTTGCTTTAATAAGATGAGCTGGCTCGGACGGCTTATAGAAGCGGGGTTTGCATTCAGCACAAACACGACAGGTTCTGGTCATTGTCCGGACCTCCTCAATAGAGTAGGGTAGATTGTGGGACTTAATGAAGTGGTTCATTCTGGTAACCCCAGGGTGGCAGAGTGCGTCATGGAGACCTTGAAGCTTATCTATACCTAGACTAGCACATACTCCTCGTGACAAAGCATCCGATGGCTCATTAAATACTCCAGGCCTGTACTGAATATCATAGTCATATGTTGACAGTTCTATTCGCCATCTTAAAATCTTATCATTTTTGATCTTGCCTCTCTGCTTAGTGTTGAACATAAAGGCCATGGACCGCTGGTCAGTAATGAGCGTAAAACGTTGGCCAGCGAGATAATGTCTCCAATACCTGACTGCTTCGATAATCGCCTGTGCCTCCTTTTCCACTGAAGAATGTCGAACTTCTGGTCCTTGCAATGTACGAGAGAAGAAAGCTACTGGTCTACCAGCTTGGTTAAGAGTTGCTGCCAACGCAAAATCAGATGCATCACTTTCCACTTGAAAAGGGATCTTCTCATCCACGGCACATACCACTGCCTTCTCAATGTCCCGTTTGATATTAAGGAAAGCCTTCTGAGCTTCCACCGATAGTGGAAAAGACATCGACTTAATAAGAGGTCAGACTTTATCTGAGTAGCTAGCCACCCACTGGGCATAGTACGAGAAGAATCCCAGACACCTTCTTAAAGCTTTTACAGTGTGAGGTAAAAGTAATTCCTTAAGTGGGCGTAATCTTTCAGGATCTGGCCCGATTACCCCATTCTCCACAACGCAACCAAGAATACACAAACGTGTAGTATTGAAGGTACACTTGTTTTCGTTGTAGGTCAGGTTTAACCTCTTTGCAGTCTCCAGGAATTTCGCAAGATTTTGATCATGCTCCCGTTGGTCACGCCCACAGATAGTAACATTGTCCAGGTACGGGAATGTTGCTTCCAACGCGTATTCATCCACCATACAATCCATCTCCCATTCATCACTCCAAAGGGCACCCTAAGGAATTGGGACAGGCGCCCATTAGCTTCGAAGGCCGTATAAGGTCGGTCTTCTATTTTAATGGGGAGTTGATGGTAGGCAGACTTTAAATCAATGGTGGAGAACACGCGGTACTGAGCTATCTGGTTCACCATCTCAGAAATACGAGGCAAAGGATAGGCGTCTAATTGGGTATACAAGTTTATAGTCTGGCTATAATCGACCACAAGTCTTTTCTTTTCATTAGTTTTAACCACCACCACCTGGGCACACCACAGGCTATTACTGTGTTCGATGATTCCCTCCCATTGAAGCCTTTCCACTTCCTCTTTTATAAATGTTTTATCTTCTGAACTATACCGTCGACTCTTAGTTGCTATAGGTCTACAATTAGGAGCAAGGTTCACGAACAAAGAAGGCGGACTTACTTTTAAAGTAGAAAGGCCGCAGACTGTGAGTGGAGGCTGAGATCCACCAAACTTAAGGGTAACTCTCTCATGCTGACACTGGAAGTCCAAGCCTAAAATTAAGTTCACACACAACTGAGGTAATATGAGGAGTTTAAAGTCCTTATACTCCGTATCCTTAACGGTCAATGTGACTTTACAATATCCAGTTACCTCCGAAGTAAGGGACTTGGACGCCATCACAATTTCACTTTGAGTAGGATACACCTTCAATGAACAGGAGTTAACAAGGTTGGGGTGTATAAAACTTTCAGTACTGCCACAGTCTATCAAACACCCAGTAGGACAACCATTAATCTTGATGTCCATCATAGATTTCGACAAGGAACATGGTATGGTCTGGTCAACCGTAGCCGAGGCCAGAGTAAAACGATGGGCGGCAGCAGAGAAGACATCGGGTACAGGATTACCCTTACACACTTTACTAAAATGTCCCCATTTCTTACATTTAAAACAGGTAGCCTCTCTGGCTGGGCATCTTTGCCTGGGGTGTTTAGATTGGCCACAAAAGTAACACTTAGACCCATGGGGTACAGCCACAACAATAGGATTAAGTGGAGGCTCCATTGGTGTTATGGATGCCTCCATACTCGAAACACACGAGGCTGAGAGAAATGCATGGGCTGATGCATACACTTCTAAATTCTTCTGGGCTACATCTAACGATCGAGCAGTAGCGACGACCGTTTTTAAAACTAACGAGTCATTCTCGAGGAGTCTGTCTAGTATAATTAGATCGGAGGCCAGATATGGAAGAACTGTGGATGGCTTCTTCCTGATACACTATGGCAGAGACAGCCTTGTAGTTGCAATCCTTAGCCAAAGCCTTAAGGTCCTGCAGGAAATCGTCCAGAGATTCCTCGGGTAATTGCCTGCGAGTAGAGAAAAGATACCTGGCGTATACTTCATTAACCGACTTAAGGTACTGGGCCTTAAGGGCTGCGAGGGCCTCTTCATATGTAGTAATATCTTCAATTATCGAGTAAGTTTGATGACTTACCAAGTTGGTTAGAAGACCCAACTTGTTAACCGTCGAATCGACCGATGCGATGAAGTGTTCAAAACATCGAAGCCAATGCGTAAATTTCTTCGACGCGTCTGCCAAATGGGGATCGATAACCAGACGCTCTGGTTTCAAAAATCGATCCATCTTCCAAAAGTTGTTACTTAATAAAATTGATGTGCCAAATAACTGCCTGAATCCATGAGGTTAAAGCTTAAAACTAAAGGCTTTTATTAAGTAAGAACATGGCATCAAGTTAACACAGGGCAACCATCATTCATCACCGACCCAGCCCTTGGTAGAACATTCCAGAAGAGGGGCGGGGCTAGGGAGGAGCATTAGTGGTTACACCAGTGGAACATTCCAGACATTAACAAGTACAACAACAACAACAACAATACAAATGCCAGAACACAGAGTTATTTCATTACATTTTCAAAACAGGTTAAAGATTTTTTTTAAGTTTGTGCATCTTTATTTTAGGTTTGCCTTTTCCCCATGTCGGAACCCCAATATTTCTTTTGCTCTCTCTAACTATTTAAACAAGTTCAAATTTTAAGAGCTTGCTCACTTGATTGGCTGTTTAGACAGCCTGTTGACATCACAGCAGTTTGAACAAGGGGATCCCCATTAAGTTCCGTTGAATTGAATTCAAGGTCGGAAAACCCGAAGTTCTCGACACAGGGACTGCGAAATCCCTGTGTGGAGTATAATTCGGGGCCAGCAGCGAATGCCTGTGCTTCGCTGCTGGCCACCAATTCAGGGTGCATATATTTCAGGTTTTCTTCATGGATATTGATTCTTTTACTCTTCAATGCAGTATAATGCCTCCTAATAGAAAGCTGTAATTTAGGTAGCAAGGCAATAAAAGTGATTGTTTCAAACTAATTCCCACAACTATTCCATTTTGACATTTTCAAGGAGAATGGATTTAAGGAGCCTCATGTTTTGGTAAATGCTATTGAAAGCAACAATAGTAACTGAAGCAACTCAGCTTTAAAGATAATTGGCTTCGCTCCAATCTGATTAAACCAGGAAATTCAAATCATGCCGGTTTGTGCTATTGGTCTGGATCTGTTCTCATCCCTGAGTGGGATCCAGGATATTGGCATAATGTTCCTGAGTGCCTTCCCTGGCAGATTGGTTGGTGTAGATCCGCACTCATTAAGGAGGAATGTTTGCCCCAGAGGAGGTGACCTAACATAAGCAGTCATTAACCAAAATATTATAGATCAATGGGTTTGCCTCCAAGGCAGAGACAAGCATGATGCCATTCATGTGAATTCTGAAGCACAGATGTTGTTCGTAGATGAATAAATACAGCAAGAAGCGACCTGTAGCCAAACTGTCACTTCAATAAAAACTATGGCTCCTGAAAGTGTAAGTCTGGAAGCTGAAAGTAGACAAAAACATTAAGCAGACTATATTAACAATTGGTTTCCTGATTAAATTTGGATGTAAGATTTGACTTGCACACAAATGTGATGGCACAAGACTTTGAAGAGCAGATTTTGCAGCTTTGGGAAAAGTTTTAACAAAAGACAACTAAGGATAGCTAAAGAAAATATAATTGAAACATTAAAAAGGGAACAGTAATAATCTGTCAAAGATGGCTGGAGACAAAACAATTAGCTATTGAAGGCCCTACTTAGAGGAGAGGGTCACCCTCCAATAAGGAGTGCTGCAAAAGCAGCATGGATGGAGGTAAAAGAGCACAGAAATGCTGAATTTTACTGTGGAAGTGCGTGTGGGTTTGGGAGCGGGTGGGGGTGGTTAAAATCGGTGAAATTGACAGCGCATTGGGGAGCCGGCTCCAACCCACTGATCTTCGCATTTGACTTCAGCACGTTAGGCTGCGTGCGCGCAACCCCCTCGGGAGAGGCGGGTTGTCAATTTCCATATGGTAAACGCTCAATTAGAGCGACATTGACACACTGTTTTCACTTTAACACCGGGCTTCCTGAAACTCGCCAGTGAAACCAAGGCGTGTACACAACAGCAATTGAGTGAGTTGAATCAATCTCAGTCAAAGATGCCAGTAAATACTGATTACTCACAGCTGCTTTCTTAGCTCGTGGGAAAGGGTTTGTTCACAATACTTTTGCTGAGAGGTTACTTTGTACAACTTAGAGGTTACTTTTTACACTTTGAAGGTTTGCTCTATCACATCAGGATGGGTGCCTCTTATGCTGCCTTAGATTGGACCTCAGATGAGGAGCAACAGCACCAGCCACAGCACCTGCAGCAGCCTGCTGCTCACAGACCTATAGCTGCATAGCAGAGAGAGGACCAGCAGAGAGGAGACCAGCAGAGAGAGGACCAGCAGAGAGAGAACCAGCAGAGAGAGGACCAGCAGAGAGAGGATCAGCAGAGAGGGGACCAGCAAAGAGACGACCAGCAGAGAGAGGACCAGCAGAGAGAGGACCAGCAGAGAGGGAACCAGCAGAGAGGGGACCAGCAAAGAGACGACCAGCAGAGTGTGGACCAGCAGAGAGAGGACCAGCAGAGAGGGGACCAGCAGAGAGAGGACCAGCAGAGAGAGGACCAGCAGAGAGAGGACCAGCAGAGAGGGGACCAGCAAAGAGACGACCAGCAGAGAGAGGACCAGCAGAGAGAGGACCAGCAGAGAGGGAACTGTTAGATCCGTGGTTTAGTGGATAAATAATTACACGGATGCTGTACATAACAAATAACAGGTCTTTACTGGAGGAGGGCAATCTCTAGACTGGAGTACAGAGGCATGCGCACAGCTTATTTACCGGTGTGGTTACTGCCGGTACTACAGTATACAGGAGCTGTAAAAAGTAGTTCTGACTTAAAGCACATACACTACAATTCCTCCCTTTTTAGATTAATAATGCCCCCTTAATATTCAAATAACAATTACATTTTTACATGTACATTCAATGACAAAAGTCCATTTATAGATTCAGTCTTTGGGGCGGCTTCCTGACCCTTTCAGGATAGCGCCTTTCCGGAGGTTCTTGTTCTTGGTGCAGAGGCGATTCTGACCCCCTTTCATCGGGTAGTTCATCGGGTTCCACTGCTACTGGGTCTGAAGTAGATACTACCGGTATGTCGGGTTCATCCCCAGGTACTCGAGACATGGGGTTGACACATTCCTGTGATGCTAAGATCTGATCGACGTGGCGTCTCACAATGTTCTCCCCGACATCCACTGTGTACATTAATGGCCCCTGCCTTGTACATATCGTTCCGGGTTGCCACTTCTCTGTTCGATAGTCCCGGGCCAAGACTGGTTGCCCTACATTGAAGCTCCTTGTCGGCTTCTCGTTGATGTGCTGGAATTGTTTGTCCTCAACATTTCTTCGCACATTTGGTCTGAGCAAGTCCAGACGAGATCTCAACCTTCGGTTAAAGAACATCATGGCCGGGGTCTGGTTGGTAACTGCATGTGTCGCATTTCGGTAGGCTAATAAGAAATTGTCCATCTTATGCTGTAGTGGAATTTCCTCGTCGCACATGGCCTTTATCGCCTTCTTAAAGGTTTGTACGAACCTCTCAGCCAATCCATTGGTGGCTGGATGATACGGGGTGGATGTGTAATGCCTTACCCCATTCCTTTTCATGAATTTTTGGAACTCATCGAACACAAACTGTGGTCCATTATCAGAGCAGATCTGCTCTGGCAACCCGTTTCTGGCAAATATGGTCCGTTGGACTGCAATCGTTTTCTCTGTAGTGGTTGAAGACATTTTTATCACCTCAGGCCACTTTGAATGAGCATCCACAGCTATTAAGAACATTGGGCTAGATTTTCAGTATAGACAGTTTTGGGGCGCTAACCTTAGCGCCCGCCCGAAGTTAGCGCCCGCCCCAAAGTAGCGCCCCGTTGCCGGAAATTCAGTGGCTTCGCCCTAAGAGAGTGGTGGAGCGCTAAAAGAGGCGTTCCACTCCTACCTTTAGGCGCTAAGCCGGCGGTCCAGAGGGATAGCGCCCAGGCGGGGCGCAGCGCGGGTGCGGTCATTTTTGCACTGACAGCAGACCCCGTGGTGCCGACCAGCTGTTAAAGGGGGAAGGGACGAATTGGTCTGCTGCCACGCCCTGCACACTGCAGCCTTGCAAAGAGGCCTCAACACTGCTGCTCAGCCCCAGGGAGTCATGGCAACGCCAGAGAAGGCCCGTCAGCGTGCCCTGCGCTTCTCAGAGGGTGATCTGGACATAATGGTCACAGCTCTGGAGGTGAGGCGCAAGATCTTGTTCCCAGAGAGTGGGAGGAATCCAACCCACCATGACTACACCAAAGCCTGGAAGCAGATCGCCCAGAGGGTGACGTTCACCGGCGATGCCCCCAGGACCCACAAACAATGCCGTAAAAAATACAACGATCTGACCAGGATTGTGAAGGTGAGTAGCCTTTCCAGTCTCCTGCTCATTCTTGCATGTACACCTGACATGATGGGCAAAGGGACCTGAAAGTCCTATTGGCCAGCCCTCAGCCAGCAGCATTGGGACAGTCATGAGCATCAAATGGCCATTCGGCACTCTACACTTTGGCCAAGCTATTCCACCATGGGAGGCAGTGCACAGTACATCAGGGCTTCACTCTGTCCAAGCTATTCCACCATGGGAGGCAGTGCACAGTACATCAGGGCTTCACTCTGTCCAAGCTATTCCACCATGGGAGGCAGTGCACAGTACATCAGGGCTTCACTCTGTCCAAGCTATTCCACCATGGGAGGCAGTGCACACTACATCAGGGCTTCACTCTGTCCAAGCTATTCCACCATGGGAGGCAGTGCACAGTACATCAGGGCTTCACTCTGTCCAAGCTATTCCACCATGGGAGGCAGTGCACACTACATCAGGGCTTCACTCTGTCCAAGCTATTCCACCATGGGAGGCAGTGCACAGTACATCAGGGCTTCACTCTGTCCAAGCTATTCCACCATGGGAGGCAGTGCACACTACATCAGGGCTTCACTCTGTCCAAGCTATTCCACCATGGGAGGCAGTGCACAGTACATCAGGGCTTCATTCTGTCCAAGCTATTCCACCATGGGAGGCAGTGCACACTACATCAGGGCTTCACTCTGTCCAAGCTATTCCACCATGGGAGGCAGTGCACACTACATCAGGGCTTCACTGCGCACTTACAGCCCGTCCTTTCTCTTGCAGGCTAAAGTAGCGTTTAATCGCCAGGCCCGTGCCAGGGGTGGCCGCGCCAAGCTGCAGAAGCTCACTCGGCTGGAGGAGCGCGTGTGTGTGCTCATGGGAGCCCGTGTGATTGTCCCCACAGCGTGCGGTGTATCCGACCCTCCACTGCCCGGCAATGGTAAGGACCTCGCCTTTTGGCCCTCTCGCGTCGCACTGGCCCATCCGAGCTACCTCCTTTGCCACTGTCCCACCAATGCGCTGAATCCCACCAGTCCTAACTCCCTCACTGACGCCGTCTCCTCACTCTGAAGCTACTCTTGTGCATTCCTGCTTTCAGCTGGTGACGACCAGGACCCTGAAGCTGCCAGTGACAGCACCTCCGACCAGGAGGAGGAGGAGGAGCAAGCCGGACCTTTGGGGGAACAGTCACGTCCCGCAGGAGAGGAGGAAATGCTTGACACCTCCTCACTGGACGAGTGCCTGGAGGAACTGTCGCAGGGCAATGCAGCTTCTGGGACCAGTGGCGTCCAGCCACCCAGCAGCCGTGCGCGTGGCCCGCGGCCTTCCCCCCAAAGGGGGGAAGGATCAGAGGGGAGTGCTGCTGCTCGGCACACTCGCCGTCACCAACGCGGCAAGGGTCCCCTAGTTCGGCCCCCTCCTCCCCAGCAGGAGAGTCGCGACTCCAGTCCGGACACCTTCACTTCGGAGGAGGTGCGGAAGCTGGATAAGATGGCCGACGACTCGGACCGGCGCCACACGGAGCTCATGAGCGTGGTGGGGCGCATGCCTGAGGCCATCGAGTCACTGGCGACCAGTGTGCGCGAGTTCGGGGCAGCAACTGCCGCGAGTGGCCGCATGCTGACTGATGCCGTCAAGACCCTGGCGGATGTGATGCGCGCGCACACCAGGACCACAGGGCCACTCACTGCTGCCACACGCGCTGTCTCAGGCAGGCATCGCCAGGGCAGCCGCCGCGCTGGACCATCCCAGCAAGCCGCCCGTCGGCTGATTGCTGCGGATCCTGCAGTGCGGGCCCGGCCGAGTGCCACCGCGCCACAGCACCAGCCAGCGCATCCCAGACGCCAGCTGGCCCACATTGCGCCATCCGTCGCCGCCATTCCCCCTCTGGGGCGTCAAGGGCAAGCGGCTGCAGCTGATGGTGGCCAGGCTCAGGTGCGCCACTCAGCAGACGGCCCCTCGAGGCCCAAACGCCGTGTAGGCCGCCCCCCAGCGGCATCTGGCGGAAGGGCATCTGAGCCTCAGGCGCCTTCCCCCAGCCTCGCAGCAGCCACTGGGCAGAGCTTGCGAAGGAGCAGCAGGCCGGGCAGGGGAGGCAAAAGGCTGGCCAAGGTCTCGCCCTCGCGGGCCACTCAGTAGAGGGTGTGGGCAGCTTTCCTTTAATATGGCGGTGGCCATCTTTATTTTGCCCATGGTTGTGCTTTTGGAGGGCTTATTTTTTGCGTTAGGCCGACGTTGAGGCCCGGTTTGAAGAAAGGTGGAGTGACTCCTCCCCAGTTTGTGGGAGTGAGTCGTTTGTTGGGCTTTTTGTGGGGCCCATTTATTGTTTTTGGGGATTCATGTGGGAAGGGCTTTTCATTTTTGTGCAATAAAAAATTATCTTTATTCATGCAGTCTCCATGGTTGTTCTTCTTAGTGTTTGTTGGCTTCGCCGGCTGAGGGCTTGCGGAGCGGCTGCATTCATCTTCCCTCATGGCCCCTGGCCATTCCCTGACAGGGGGCTTAGAAGTACCGTGTAATAAGGTGGCGTCGTGCGGCCCTTGGCCCTGGTCGCTCCCTCCTGGGAACGTACTCCTGCTCCTCCTCCTCCTCCTCCTCCTCATGCTCCTCCTGCTCCTCCTCCTGAAGTGCTGGTCCAACGTCAGGTGGCAGTGCCTGAGTCCTGCGGATAGCCAGGTTGTGTAGCATGCAGCAAACCACCACAAATTGGGAGACCCGGTCCGGCGAATACTGGAGAGCTCCTCCGGAGCGATCAAGGCAGCGGAACCGCTGCTTGAGGACCCCAATAGTTAGCTCGATGATGTTGCGGGTGGTTTGATGGCTCTCGTTGTAGGCCTCTTCAGCAGCGGTCCTGGGCACGCGGAGCGGGGTCATGAGCCAGGTGCACAAAGGATAGCCTTTGTCCCCGATGAGCCATCCTCTTGGGGGAGGCTGTGCCTGGAACATGTCATGCACAGTACTCTGCCGCAGGATAAAGGCATCGTGGCTGCTGCCTGGGAAGCTGGCATTGACTGCCATGATGCGCTGCTTGTGGTCACATACCAGCTGCACATTCAGAGAATGGTAGCCCTTCCTGTTGCGATACTGCTCGCCATGCTCCAGAGGGGCCCGCAAAGCCACATGCGTACAGTCAATGGCGCCCTGCACCAAGGGGAATTCCCCGAGTCTGGCAAATCCCAATGCGCGCTGATGCTGGCTCTCGAGGGCCATGGGGAAGGAGATGAATTGGCTTCTCCTTCTGAACAGTGCTTCGGTCACGTGGCGGATGCAGCGATGCGCGCCATACTGGGAGATGTTTGCTATGTCCCCAGCAGCGTATTGGAAGGAGCCGGTGGCATAGAAGTTCAATGCCACCGTCACCTTCACTTCCACCGACAGAGACGTCCTGCACCTGAGCTTTGGCCGCAGATCTCGGCGAAGCAGGTGGCAGATCTCTGCAATCACCTCCTTTCGGAATCGGAGCCTTCTAACACATCGCGCGGCACTCATGTTTAGGTAGGAGCGCTGCTGGCGGTATAGCCTGACTGGGTAAGGCCTACGTGGCCGACGCCTGTAGCCCCCTCTGCCTCTAGCCAGGGCTGCCCCTCTCACAATGCGTCTGCGAGCCCTACGGACATGGCGCTGCAGCTGCGCGTTGGCACCCCATGCAGCCCCCATCAAATCCTGGCAAACAGTCTAATTTCCAAATGGCCACTTGCAGCGCTATGGCCTGAGTCCAAAAATACCTGGCTCTTGCTGCTTGAAACCAGTTAGCTATCCTCCTTGTTGTGTCTCCAGAAATGCGTTGCACAAGACTGTTTTCTGAAAAAAGGATGGCCTTTATACTGGAGAGGACGTTCCCTTTAATTAGCGCCCCCCGGGGCCCGCGCTGGTTGTGTTGCGTTCCTTTTTCCAAACGCTCCGGCCGCCCGCCGCACAATGGGGCGGTCCGACTGAAGTTTGCAATCGGGGCGGCCAAAGGGCGTTGCACGAGGATGTGACGTCATTTTCTGCGCGCGCATCTGGGCGGGCGCTAAACTTTGCGCCGGCGCTAACGGGCAACTTAATTTGGGGCGGGGCGCAAACTGCGCTGCGCCCGGGCGCTACACGCATAGCGCCCGGAAATCACTTCTCTTAAGGCGCTAACTGCTGGCGCAAGCGACTGAAAATCTAGCCCACACCCGTTGCCATGGAGAGGAGGGCCACTCCCATGGGTGTAGAGGGGCATGTGGTGGTGCATTTTGGACCTTCTGGCATCCTAAGCAGCTCTTAGTTAGGTCTTCGATTTGTTGATCGATTCCCGGCCACCACACATAAGCCCTAGCTAGGCTTTTCATTTTCACTCCCCGCAGATGACCTTCATGTAGCTCCTTTAGCACTCTCTCCCTTAACTTGGGTGGAATCACCACTCTGGATCCACACATCACTGTCCCCTGGCATACTGACAGCTGTTCTCTTCTGGATGAGAATGCTGGCAACAGTGAGTCGCCATGTGTTGGCCATCCCCTCACCGTCAATTCATATACCCGTGATAGCGTCGGATCATTGCGGGTCTCCTTCTCTATATCCGCATTTGTTACTGGCAATCGTTCAATTATCGACGAATAAAATATCTCGATAGGGTCCACTGCTGGTGCTTCCTCCACAGTATGCAGTGGCAGGCGCGATAGCCCATCAGCGTTCCCATGCTGTCTCGTGCCTTTATATTCTATTTCATATTGATTCACCCCTAGAAACAGGGACCATCTTTGTAACCGCTGTGCAGTCATTACTGGCACGCCCTTCTTAGGATTAAAGATGGAGACAAGTGGTTGGTGGTCAGTCAGTAAGGTGAACTTCTGTCCATGCAGATAGTGGTTGAATTTTTTTACTCCCCATACTAGGCTGAGGGCCTCCCTGTCAATCTGGGCGTAGTTGCGCTCGGCTGAGGTTAGTGACCGAGACACAAAGGCTACTGGCCTCTCCAAACCGTCCGGGAATTTGTGCGACAGCACCGCTCCAATGCCGTAGGGTGATGCATCACATGCTAAACAAATTGGTCGTGCTGGGTTGAAATGGGCCAACACCTCTTTTGATGTGATCAATTCTATACACTTCTGGAAAGCTCGTCTACGTTCGTCATCCCACTTCCATGGTACCCCTGTTTGCAGTAGGGTTTTCAGCGGGTGTAATACTGTAGACAAATTTGGTAAGAACTTGTGGTAATAGTTTACCAGCCCGAGGAACGACCTCAGTTGTGGCACATTTTCCGGTGCTGGAGCCTTGACTACTGCCTCTATCTTGTCAGGGGACTTATGTAACCCCTCTTCATCGATGACATGGCCGCAATACGAGATCTGTTTCTGGAAAAACTCGCACTTGTGGCGATTAGCTCGTAGCCCATATTCCTTTAATCTGGCGAGCACCTTCTCCAAGTTAGCGAGGTGATCACCGTCATTTTCGCCCGTGACCAAGATGTCGTCCAAATAACACTGGGTCCCTGGAATCCCTTGCAGGACCTGATCCATCGCCCTTTGCCAGATAGCCGGAGCTGAGGCTACTCCAAACACCAGCCGGTTGTATTGATAGAGGCCTTTATGGGTGTTGATCGTAAGGTAATGTTTCGAAGCTTCTTCTACCCCCATTTGCAAGTACGCCTGGGCTAGATCAATTTTGGTGAAGCGTTTACCACCAGATAGCGAGGCGAAAATATCCTCAATTCGTGGAAGCGGATATTGCACCATGTGAAGGACTGGGTTCACTGTCACCTTAAAATCCCCACAGATGCGGACCTTCTTTGGTTCCCCAGGCGTATTACTCAACGACCTCTTCATTACAGGAACGATGGGTGTAGCCCACTCGCTCCAGTCCACTTTGGACAGTACTCCTGAACGTTCCAACCCTTCCAGCTCTGCTTCAACCGCTGGTCTGATCGCATAAGGCACTGGTCTGGCCTTCAGAAACTTTGGGCTTGCATTATCCTCTATTTTAATTGTTGCTGTTATTCCTTTTAGTGTTCCTAGTCCCTCCTGGAACACTTCTTTTGCATCAGTTAGCATTTTTGACAGTCGTCCAGGTGTGACGTCATCATCCTTTTTGGCCTCCACTTTCAGTGCCTGTATGGAATGCCAATCTAAATGTATCTTCCGGATCCATTCACGTCCTAGCAGTGGTGGTCCTCCATTTGGCAATACATATATATCCATTTTAGGTATTTCCTGACCTTTATATGTCACTTTCACCCTTATTTTTCCTTTGGGGTAGATTTTTGCCCCGTATACGTCTTCAAGACAATCTCTGTAGCTTTCAAGGGTATGTGTGAAAATAGCCGCTTGTAGTCTCTTTGATTTATGACTGTTAGAGCTGACCCTGTGTCCAATTCCATTTCCACTTGGACTCCGTCTATCTTGAGTGTAACCCAGATAGCCTGGTGATCCTCCATTTCGGTTACATTATGTAGTTTCAGACAACCCAGCTCCTTGCTTCCGGAGTCTGTGTCACTTTTCTGTTCGTCTGAACCACTGTCCATCAGCTGGTGTACCTTTTTGTACTTCTCCTGTGGAGATTTCTTACTGTTGGTTTTCTTCCCAGACCTGCAGACTCTTGCTATGTGTTCTGCTTTCCCACACTGTCTGCACACTTGGTCCTTGAACCAAAAATCTTTCTGGTCATGTGTTGTTCTGCCGCAGCGATAGCACTTCCCTGTTCCATAGGTCATTTCGTTGGTGCCATATTCTTGCGGTCTCCGTTGTATCTCTGCAGCGCCCCTTGCGGCTGCTTCGTGTGATACTGCCATACTGAAAGCTTTGTCCAGCGTAAGGTCCTTTTCTGATAGAAGCTGTTTCTGGGTTCCTTCACTTTGTAGCCCACACACAAACTTGTCCTTTAACGTGTCTGCTAGTCCCACTCCAAACTGGCAGTATTTCGATAGCTTGCGCAGTTCCGTTAGGTACTCAGCATTGCTTTCGTCTTTGTGTTGGTTCCTTTTATGGAACTTAAATCGTTCTGCTATCAGCAGCGGTGTGGGGTTTAAGTGGTCCTGCAGGATTTCTACTATGCTTTCAAAATTCTTGTTTACCGGCTTCTCTGGGGTTATTAGATTTCGCAGTAACCCATAAGTTTTTGCACCCATGGAATTTAACAGAACCAGTGCTTTATTAGCATCTGGCACTTCATTCGCCCTGCAGTACACCTCAATACGTTCCACATATGTCGCCCAATCTTCGACTTCATTGACGAACGTAGAGATACTGCCACTCTTCGGCATCCTTGGTTGTGCGTTAACTATCACCAATGGCACCTCCCGCGCTTCCCCTTCTTCTCCGCTGGCACAAAATGGCATCTCCCGCGCTTTCCTTCCTTCTCCCATCTTCTCCGCTGCGGCTTCGCAAAATGGCGTCGCCCACGCTCTCCCTTCTTCTCCGTGACTCAATGGCGCCTCCCGCGCTCTCCCTGCTTCTCCGCGGCTCAATGGCATCTCCCCTTGCTTCGCCCCGTGGACCCTGATCAGCCCGTGATCCCTGGCTGTGCTCTGCGCGTTCTTCTCTTGATATTTGTCGACGCCGCTCAGTCTAGAACCCGGCTGTTTCTTACCCTCTCTCTCTCCGGTTTTGCAGTATTTTTCCTCGACACCGCTCGGTGATCAACCCCCGGCTGCGCCCTGCACTCTTCACCCTTTTTCTTACCCCGTCGACGCTGCCCGGCTCTCTCTCTCTGCCGTCGGTCGGCTCCAGCCGCCGCTGCTCGGGAAGGGTCTGCTCTGGACCTGTCGTCGGTCTCTTACTGCTCGTTGTGGCTGGGGAACCAAGCCCGGCTCTCCACAGCCTCCCCAGTGAAGTTGGATCTCTGCCTGACTGCTGGGCGGTTGTTCACGGTCGACGCCCGTGTTCCTGGACTCGACTATTTTTTTGTTTTTTTTGTTTAATGTTGCAGGTAGATTCGCATCAACACTCATCGCCACTGTTAGGTCTGTGGTTTGGTGGATAAATAATTACATGGATGCTGTACATAACAAATAACAGGTCTTTACTGGAGGAGGGCAATCTCTAGACTGGAGTACAGAGGCATGCGCACAGCTTATATACCGGTGTGGTTACTGACGGTACTACAGTATACAGGAGCTGTAAAAAGTAGTTCTGACTTAAAGCACATACACTACAGGAACCAGCAGAGAGGGGACCAGCAAAGAGACGACCAGCAGAGAGAGGACCAGCAGAGAGGTGCAGCTCGCAGGAGGCACTACGAACAAGTTCTACAGGCAGAGAATCAGTTTCCTTGACATGTCAGAACAGCAGTGTCTCAGGAGGCTCAGGATGTCGCATCAGGTGGTGACAGACATCTGCAGCCAACTAGAATAAGACCTGCTGCCTGCTGGGCCTGGTGGCCGTGCTTTACCAGTCGCTGGAAAAGTCTCCACTGCCCTCAACCTTTTTGCATCCAGATCCTTCCAGGGCTCTGTCACAGACATATGCAGGATCTCTCAGTCAGCCATGCACAAATGCATAAGACAGGTGACTGATGGGTTGTTTGCCAGGGGTGGCAATTATGTCAACTTTGCCATCTATGATGCCTGTCAGGTGCTCGGTTTTTTTGTCTCTGGCTGGCTTCCCACAGGTGCAGGATGCCATCGACTGAACACATGTGGCAATCCAGGCACCCCCAGAACAAGCAGGAGTATTCGTCAGCCACAAGGGCTTCCACTCCATCAATGTGCAGCTGGTGTGCAACCACAAAAGATCTTTATGCAGATGTGAGCAGGATTCTCAGGCTGCTGACATGATGCTTTCATCCTGCAGCAGTCTAAGCTCCCTGATCTCTTCACATCTGGAAGCAGAATTAAGGGGTGGCTGCTAGGTGACAAGGGATACTCACTGCAAACTTGACTCATGACACCCGTCAGAAACCCGACTATTGAAGCCCAACAGCACTATAATGAATGCCACAACACCACCAGATGTGTGATTGAACAGGCCATCAGCATACTGAAGATGCGCTTCAGGTGCCTGGACAGATCTGGATGTGCCCTTCAGTGCACACCAGCCGGGGGCTCATGGTTTGCTGTGCTCTACACAACATTATGCAACAGCGAGGCTTGGACCTGCAGGAGGAACAAGGCGAAGAGCTTAGATCCTCCTTGGATGATTAGGATGGGGAGGAGGATGAAGAAGAGGAGGAGGGTGATGAGGGCAATTCACCCCCAGCTGTTCACATTGCTGCCTGGGATGCCAGGGATGCCACTATTAATGCAAGGTTCACTTATGTTGCCCCAGTGCAGCCATGTCGCCAGAAAATGCAACGGCAACTCTTCCCCCCTCCCTCCCCCATGCCACTGACACAAAGCAATCCTGCAACCAACCAACCATCCCTTCAACATCCCCCCACTGGTCTCCATGAATTCATGTCTTCCCATTCATCATAAAGCAAGTTAGAAGGCCATTTACCACCAAAGACCCAAGAATGGACAAGATGGGAAATTGGTGAAAATGTATAACATTTATGTGATCTGAATAAATAACAAAAACTTATCAACACAATATTTTATCAGACACACATGTGCATACTCTTGTGCAACTACAAAGCCTTACTCTTCCTTTTTCTGCTGTTTCTACATGGTGCAACCCCTGTGACTTCAGCAGAGGCAGGCTGCTCAGGTCCTTGCTCTGATTGCTGAGATGCTCTTGTCTGACGTCCTCTGGGTTTTGGAGCCCGTGAGGGCCCTGACAACGACTGCTCCCCTTCACCTGGGCACGGGCAGACTTGGTCATCGGGAGACGAGGCAACATGTGGGCTACTGACTGAGAGGTGGGCTGTGGGTGAAAAGTCAACGCGCTTTGATTGGAGTCCCCCCTTCCATGACCCCTTTTGCCATTAACCCTCTCATGGCCCAGCCGCACTTCACTGCTACCACTGTGCCGGAGAACACTTTGGTACAGATCAGCACGGCCCTGTAAGGCCAAGGCTAGGGTATCTGTCAACCTACTTAAGGTGGCAGACATGTTGGCATCCAGAGTCTGCATGGTGGAGTTGAAGGCGTGCATGGGCTCACTTAATTGGAATGTATTATGGTCCATGGCACTGGCCACTCTATCCATGGAAGAACACATCAATACAGTGGCCTGTGACATCACCCCCTCATACTTGCGGTGGACTCCTCCAATCTCTCTGCAATTGTGGTGAGACTACTTTGAAGGCCTGTCAGTGAATTGCACATTGTCTGCTGCTGCTCAATGATTCTCCTCTTCATCGACGACCCCCGAGGTATAGCATCTGTGTCAAGCTGAGCAGAGCTTGGAGAGGGTTGTGCCTTCCAGCGTGGACTCTCCACTGCTGTTCCTGTTGCCACCATCTGTGAAGTGTGAGTCACCAGGTGAAAACCCAAATATCTGCCTTACTGGTCCCACTGAAGCATGAGTATCTCAGCTGGCACATGGTCTGCATGGACTCAGTTCCTCTGTGGAATCGTCATCAGTAACCTTCACCGACTGCTGCTGCATGTGTGACGGCCCTGTGGGGGATAAGACATGAATTATTCCTGATAAGGTAAGAATATGTTGCAAGTTATCATTATGAAGCTGATCATATTGCACTCTGTTGCAATCAAGTCAACATGACTGAGTGCCGTATGACATGTGGTGGCTTTGATTTAAATATGTCACCAGGTAGCTGGGAGTTCCCCATTGCCCCATCTCCAACAGCCAGGGACTCCAAAACTCCACTGATCTCCAGTGCCTCCACCTCTGCACTTGTCAGCTATGAGATGTTCGGAAGGCTCCCTTCGGTTCTCTCCCTCTCTCTGGTATTCTGTGCTCTCTTCTTCTAAAAGGAGGGAAAGAAGAGACATATGTGGAAGTGTAATGGCATGTGTTCATCTGATGGATGGAATACATTTGGTGAGGATGACAATGAGGGAGAGGCATGATATTGCATAAGGATGAGTGTTAGTGCCTAAGGTGGATGGATAGATGGGGATGTGAGGAAGTGTATAGAAAGAGAAGGAGGGGTGCACCTGAAAGGTAAGTGGGTATGAGGAGTGATGTGCTGGAGTAGGCTTGACATTGCAGAGTGAGGGGGTGAGGTCATGAGCACAGCAGGATGTAGGTGAATGTGCCACTGTACTCACCTTTCCTGATGTGCTTAGGTCATTAAAGCGCTTTCTGCACTCAAACCAGCTGCGTGGCACCACGCTCCTGCTGCTGACCTCCTCCACTACCTCCAACCATGCCTTCTTGGTCTCCTGCAGGCTTCTTCCTCCCGTTGGTAGGAAAGAGTATCTCTCTCCGACTCCTCACAGCCCTCAGCGGCACATCCAGGGAAGCGTCCCTGAAAAGAGGCACAGCATTTGCCCGTCTGGACTCCATTCTGACATTTCCTTCTCTTTGGTTCCCAACTCCAAACTCCTTCAAATTGCATGTTTGGAGTGTCTCTTTAAATAGTGAAGTTGAGATCATGTCATGCAGGTCAACATCACGTCTGCTGCCGCTGACTGGATGGGAAACCTGAAAGTAAAATTATAATGAGGCGGCTGAGTTAAAAAGCCACTGACAGATGAGCTGCACCTACTTCCGGGCTTCCTGCGCGCTATTAAAATAGCGACAGCTGTCTTCCAAAATCTGAGTTCAAGTGAGGAATATTTTCTGGTCTGTGCAAGTTTGCCAAGGTCAGAGTCCAAATGTATGGCAACATCTTAATAGATTGTCTTCCAAAGCATCTTTATTATTCTCCACTGTAAACATGATACATCATTACAGAGGGAGAATGCAATGACCTGTGCCGAGTCTTCATCCATTTAAAAAACTTTATTATTAATTCCTGGGATGTGGGCGTTGCTGGCAAGGCCTGCATTTATTGTCCATCCCTAATTACCCTTGAGAAGGTGGTGGTGAGCTGCCTTTTTGAACCGCTGCTGTCTGTGAGGTGAAGGTACTCCCCAGTACTGTTAGCTAGCGAGTTCCAGGATTTTGGCCCAGCGATGATGAAGGAATGGTGATATATTTCCAAGTCAGGATGGTGTGTAACTTGGAGGGGTACTTGGCAGATGATGGTGTTCCCATGCGCCTGCTGCCCTTGTCCTTCTAGGTGGTAGAGGTCGCGGGTTTGGGAGGTGCTGTCGAAGAAGCCTTGGTGAGTTGCCGTGGTGCAGCCACGGTGCACCGGTGGTGGAGGAAGTGAATGTTTACGGAAGGGGTGCCAATCAAGCGGGCTGTTTTGTCCTGGATGGTGTCGCGTTTCTTGAGTGTTGTTGGAGCGGCACTCATCCAGGCAAGTGGAGAGTATTCCATCACACTCCTGACTTGTGCCTTGTAGATGGTGGAAAGGTTTGGGGAGTCTGGAGGTGAGACACTCGCCTCAGAATACCCAGCCTCTGACCTGCTCTTGTGGCCACAGTATTTATGTGGCTGACCCAGTTAAGTTTCTGGTCAATGGTAACCCCCAGGATGTTGATGGTGGGGGATTCAGCGATGGTAATGCCATTGAATGTCAAGGGGTGATGGTTAGACTCTCGCTAGTTGGAGATCGTCATTGCCACTTATCAGATCAAGCCTGAATGTCATCCAGGACTTGCTGCAAGCAGGAATGGACTGCTTCATTATCTGGGGGGTTGCGAATATAACTGAACACTGTGCAGTCATCAGCGAACATCCCCACTTCTGACCTTATGATGGAGGGAAGGTCATTGATGAAGCAGCTGAAGGTAGTTGGGCCTAGGATACTGCCCTGAGGAACTCCTGCAGCGATGTCCTGGGGCTGAGATGATTGGCCTCCAACAACCACAACTATCTTCCTTTGTGCTAGGTATGACTCCACCCATTGATTTCAATTTTACTAGGGCTCCTCGATGCCACAGTCGGTCAAATGCTGTCTTGGTGTCAAGGGCAGTCACTCTCACCTCACCTCTGGAATTCAGCTCTTTTGTCCATGTTTGGACCAAGGCTGTAATTAGGTCTGCATCTGAGTAGTCCTGGTGGAATGCAAACTGAGCATTGGTGAGCAGGTTATTGTTGAGTAAGTGCCACTTGATAGCACTGTCGACGACACCTTCCATCACTTTGCTGATGATTGAGAGTAGATTGATGGGGCGGTAATTGGCTGGATAGGATTTATCCTGCTTTTTATGGTCAGGGCATACCTGGGCAGTTTTCCACATTGTCGGGTAGATACCAGTGTTGTAGCTGTACTGGAACAGCTTGGCTAAAGGCACAGCTAGTTCTGGAGCACAAGTCTTCAGCACGACAGCCGGGATGTTGTCGGGGCCCATAGCCGTTGTTGTATCCAGTGCGCTCAGCCATTTCTTGATATCACGTGGAGTGAATCTAATTGGCTGAAGACTGGCTTCTGTGATGGTGGGGACCTCAGGAGGAGGCCGATATGGATCATCCACTTGGTACTTCTGGCTGAAGATGGTTGCAAACGCTTCAGCCTTGTCTTTTGCACTTGCGTGCTGGGCTCCACCATCATTGAGAATGGAGATGTTCATGGAGCCTCCTCCTCCCGTTAGTTGTTTAATGGTCCACCACCATTCACGACTGGATGTGGCAGGACTGTAGAGCTTTGATCTGATCCATTGGTTGTGGGATCGCTTAGCCCTGTCTATAGCATGCTGCTTCCGCTTTTTAGCATGCATGTAGTCCTGTGTTGCAGCTTCCCATGTTGGCACATCATTTTTAGGTACGCCTGGTGCTGCTCCTGGCATGCTGCTCTACACTCCTCATTGAACCAGGTTAGTGCCCCGGTTTGATAATGGTAGAGTAAGGGATATGCCGGGCCATGAGGTTAAAGATTGTGGTGGTAAACAGTTCTGCGGCTGCTGATGGCCCACAGCGCCTCATGGATGCCCAGTTTTGAGCTGCTAGATCTGTTCTGAATCTATCCCATTTAGCACAGTGGTAATGCCGCACAACACGATGGAGGGTGCCCTCAGTGTGAAGACGGGACTTCATTTCCAGAAGCACTGTGTGGTGGTCACTGCTGCCAATATGGTCATGGACAGATGCATCTGCAACAGGTAGATTGGTGAGGACAAGTTCAAGTAGGTTTTCCCCTCGCGTTGGTTCTCTCACCACCTGCTGCAGGCCCAGACTGGCAGCTATGTCCTTCAGGACTTAGCCAGCTCGGTCAGTAGTGGTGCTACCGAGCCACTCTTGGTGATGGACATTGAAGTCCCCCACCCAGAGTACATTCTGTGCCCTTGCTACCCTCAGTGCTTCTTCCAAGTGGTGTTCAACATGGCGGAGTACTGATTCATCAGCTGAGGGAGGGCGGTAGGTGGCAATCAGCAGGAGGTTTCCTTGCCCATGCTTGACCTGAAGCCATGAGACTTCATGGGGTCTGGAGTCAATGTTGAGGACTCCCAGGACCACTCCCTCCCGACTGGACACCACTGTCCCGCCACCTCTGGTGGGTCTGTCCTGCCGGTGGGACAGGACATACCCAGGGATGGTGATGGAAGAGTCTGGAACGTTAGCTGAAAGGTATGATTATGTGAGTGTGACTATGTCAGGCTGCTGCTTGACTAGTCTGTGGGACAGTTCTCCCAAAAACAAGTCCCCAGATGTTACTGAGGAGGACTTTGCAGGGTCAACTGGGCTGGATGTGCTGTTGTTGTGTCCGAAGCCGGTGCCGAGTGGTCAGTCCGGTTTTATTCTTATTATTGTTTCTCGTAGCAGTTTGTTACAACTGAGTGGCTTGCTAGGCCATTTCAGAGGGCAGTTAAGAGTCAACCACATTGCTGTGGGTCTGGAGTCACATATAGGCCAGACCAGGTAAGGACAGCAGATTTCCTTCCCTAAAGGACATTAGTGAACCAGATGGGTTTTTATAACAAACCAATAGTTTCATGGTCACCATTACTGATACTAGCTTTTTATTCCAGATTTATTTAATTAACTGAATTTAAATTCCCCAGCTCCCGTGGTGGGATTTGAACTCCCATCTCTGGATCATTAGTCCAGGCCTCTGGATTACTCGTCCAGTAACATAACCACTATACGACCGTACCCATATGCATAGCATTTGTTCGTCCATGACACTGTGTAAGGTCATATCAAAGTGTTGCCCATAATGGTCATTAAACTGGCAAGTAAATAGCACCAAGTGCAATGCCAGCACAGGTCTCCTAAATGATACATTTTCACAAACGCACAGAAGGTGGTTGATGGCCTGGATGCTTGAATGGCACACATCACTCACAATCTTCTTTGCATTATATGCCCCTTTTTATATCTGCTTACAGGAAAAGGCTGCAAATGAACTTGGTGCAGCGCATGCAGACAGAAAGGAGGTCACCAAAGCTGCAACACTTGACTCCTTATGGGAAGACCATGAAGATTATAGGCATGGAATCAATAGAGGGAATGGAGGAGGGGGATGTAAAAAGCCTCTCTTGAGCTCCTACTATCTTTTGCTTTTCATTCCTTGCGTTCCTATTCACTCATTCACTTCGCACACATCATTTCAGTGTAACACACCTCAACACCTTGCAACCTGAAGCAATGGCACAAGGGGTGCCTTACTGCAAGCACTCGAAAGTATGTTCTTCTTCTGCTGCTCTAAGTGCCCAAGAGGCCAAACCTGATGTATAGCCTCAACCAAGCGCCTCATAGCACCCTCTATCACCCACTCCTAAACTGGCAAGCACCATCCCAGATATATTCCTTGCACCAGGGGCAGGTCAGTTGCAGGAGAGGACATGTGGTGAAGCACAGAGTACAGTTGAGAATGACTAAGTACGGGAGACAAAACCTGCTGTTTGGGCAGATAGCTCAAGGCTCTTTCAGTTACTGAGATAAGGGTTTGAACCTCACAGAACTTGCCTACAACTGCGCTCTGTTGTTCAACAGCAGCAGTTCATGGAGTTATTTGCACACAAGGAACATTTAAAAATAAATAAAAGCACTTACCTGGCCTGGGTCCCTGCTGCTGCACCGGGCATGAGTGGGCTGTAGCCCAGGCACGGGGAAAGGGTAGTGCAGGTGCCAACTCCCCGGAAGGCGAGGTCACACACGAGTTCTGCTGCAGAGGACCCAGATGAGGACTTCGATGGGGCGGCCTGCAGAAGAACGCTGATGGGCATGCTTGGTGCATTAGCAGACCTGCCAGAAAACCTGAGTGCAATGTCAAGGAGCAAGCACAGGGCTTTGTGCAGAGCTTGGCACCCATGATTTCCAGCATGGTGGGCAGATCCGTTAGCGCACTTGTAGACCCAACAATGATGCAGCGTCTGACGGCCGATGTCTCAGCTTCCATTGGAGCACAAGCAGAAGCCACCCAATGTCTGAGTACTGCAGTGGAAGCTCAGTCTTCTGTCATAATGGTTGCGTTTAGCAGTCTGGAAAGGGGCTTGCATGATGTCAAAGCAGTCCAGCAATCTGTCCTCCAACAGATGGCTAGGAATGCTGAGGGACTGCCCCAGGGGATTGGCAGTGGCTCCGTGGAGCAAGAGCCTGCTGTCTTCTCTCAGGATGACAGCATTCATCCTCACACCACTGCCGCTCCGCCAGTGCCCTTGTTGTTGCCTGTTCGCCAGCCAGCCCAGACTGCTGCCTCCCATGCTGAGGTGGTGCTGTCCGCAACCGGGCCTTCTCGGCCCAGAGGTGCTCAAGGTTGTGCTGCAAGGCCATCTGCAGTCTCCCCCACTGAAAGTCAGCAGCCTTCACCAGCCATGCTGCAGCCACTGGGTAGCACTTCGTAGGAGCACTAGGACAGGACAAGGCACACGCAAGACAGGCACTAAGGGAATGCACAAGGGTGATTAGTTGGCTTTGTTATGTAATATTGGATGGATTGATGTATAAGGTTGGTTTGGAATGTTTCTTTAGTGTTGGCTTTTATTTCAGCATTGTGGCCAAGTGTACACTATGATGGTCAGTAAGAGAGGGAAGGTAAAGTGTGGGACTATTGTTGAATGGGGAATTGGGTTTGCGTTGACTGGTACCACAGTCAAATGAGTCGATCATGGAAATCCCGGGCAGAAATGGTCAGTCTGGGTTTTCTCCTCCCTTCCACTTCCTCCTCTTCCGCTCCCTCCTCTTCTGCTTCCTCCTCCACATATTCCTCTTCTTCCTCCTCCTCTTCCTTCTCCTCCTGGTGAGGTTGTGGAGCATGCAGCAGACCACAACGAATCTTGAGACGCGTTCTGGTGAATACTGCAGGGCTCCTCCAAAGTGGTCCAAGCAGCGGAAGCTTTATTTAAGGATGCCAATGGGCTGCTATATCAGATTCCATGTGGCAGCATGGCTCTCATTAAGCACATGTTGCCCATGTGTGGTTGGGTTGCGGTGCGGAGTCATGAGCCAGGTGGTCAAGGGATAGCCCTTGTCACCCGATAGCCACCCTCTGGTTTCTGTGGTGGCTCAAAGACTGCGGGAACAGTAGACTGGCGCAGAATAAAAGCATCATGACTGCTGCCAGGATGCCGAGCATTCACCATCATGATATGCTGAACATGGTTGCACGCCAACTGTACATTCAGCGAGTGATAAGCTTTGCAGTTGCGTTATATCTCAGCATTTAGATGCAGTGCCCGCACAGCCACATGCGTGCAGTTGGAGTCTGGTCAAAGAAAAGACAATGAACTCCCCTCTCCTGGCATAAAGAGCTTCTGTCACCTCTCTTATGCAGCAGTGGACGGCGAACTGGGAGATGTTACAGATGTCGCCTGCTCCAGCCTGGAAGGATCCCGACGCGAGGAAATTCAGGGCCACGGTTAGCTTCATAGCCATTGGCAGCGCTGGTGTAAGGTTGCAGGTCTGGTTGCAAGAGGTGGCAGTGTTCTGTGAGCACCTCCTTCATAAAGCGCAGACACCTCACACACTGCTCCTGGCTCAGGCTGAGGTAAGAGAATTGCTCTTGGAAGACCCTTGGTGAGTAAGGCCTTCTACTGAGTGCCCTTCTCCCCCTCCTCCTCCTCCCTCTGCGAGCAGCTTGTACTTGCCAAACAGGATGACAACTAGAGCACCCATGACTGAGAGCAACTGGTCTGACCAGAACCCTTGAAGTCAGAACCAAGGCCTTCTCCACTTGCAGCATCACTCCCTGTCACCTCACCAACTTTAAACAAATCTAGAAAGCTCAAAACACTTACACAAACTTACACAGAGCCAGTAGAAATTAATCAGCAACTAACCTGTAAGTAGGTGATGATCCCTTTAATTAGGGCTGGTAGGAGGCCCTTGCTGCTGCTGCTGAACACATGTTCACCTGTGCGAGGTTAACACAGGGCGTTAGCTCCAGTGTTGAGGATGAAAATGGCAGCGTTGGTGTCAAATTAGCGTGTGACGTCACGATCTTCCTACTCTACATACTTTCGACGCACACTCCCAGCGCCGATGTTGATGCCCTCACTAAGATGGCGTCTGGCGCGACACGCATCAGAGGTGTGCACACACAGCGTGGATGCCATTTTCATCACAAACAGCATACATAAAACTGAAAAATCGGTCGCTATGGAAACACATTTTTTACCCCTTGTGTTTAGCTAAATTACATAGACTCACATAAAAGAACTAGCCTTCAGCTCAATTAGAGACCTTAAGGGGGAAAAATTCAGTTGGTAGCGCCACCCATTAGCGCCTTAAAAGGTCGCTAAGTGGGGCGCAAAGCAACTAGCGCCTGGGCGCGGCGATATCTGCGCCTCTCGCGAAATTGACTGGACATTTTGCAGCGGCGCTAAACAACACCGCCATGATCTCCTGCACTGGCAGATCGTGATGTCAGTCGAGTGCGCAACGCCCCGTTAGTGCCCCGGACCATAAATTGAGTGGCGCCCCCGCCTTACCACCTGCCGCTAGCAACGACAGGTTGAGGGGAGCGTTATGCTGTCAGAAAGGGATTAGGGGAGCACTATTTAAAGGCGACCGCTTCCTGCCTTTTTTTGTCGGTGACATTTTTGCACCACACATTCTGAGAGAGAGAGAGAGACTTCTGGAGAGATTCAACGCTGTGTGAAGGAGTTGTGGGTACTGAGCAACACTTTGCAGGTTGGTTTTGATTTGACCTTCCTTGCATCGATTTAGAAGAGACTATGGGGTCTGCAATCTGAGCTCTTCCCCTGGTTCTCTCCATTGCTCTTTCCAGCAGATTTGATGTACAGGTCTCTTCAGGCCGAGATTCAGGCCGAGATTCAAGGCTGCAATGAGCAGGATGTGGATGCAGAGCATGATCATCCCTCCCCTTTAAGATAAAAACAGAAAATACAGGAGAAACTCAGCAGGTCAAGCAGCATCTGTGAAGAGAGAAACAGATTTAACGTTTCAGGTCGATGACCATTCGTCAGAACTCCCCTTCAAGAATTGGACGGCGCCAGTGTGTCTGTGTTCCATTGCTGACTGACATCACATAAGCTTCGCCAGCGCTGTGAGGTAGCGCCACGCTCCTCGGCCTTAGCGCCTTAAGAGAGGTGTGTAGCACCTGATTTAGCACTCCAATCACCTCCAGGGGCGATAAAAGCCAAGTTTGCTGTCGGTGGCGATAATTAGCGCCAGGCGCTAAACATTGCGCACCACCAATAATAGCGCCCCAAATAGGGCGATACCGAATGACATAATAAAACTCACTACGCACTTGGTTTGAGCATAAAGCAAGGCTTTAATCAACTTGTTTCTGAACATGGAGGTCTAGTTGTACTTCACTAGCTCCTTGTCTTTACAAAATGTCCCTGGCAAGCTGGGGCCAACGCCCGAGCATTTATATTCCTTGGACGGCGCCACCAGCTGGTCGTCCAGTGTTATTTCATAGGTAGTTTCTCGATGATGAGATTTATGACATTCTTCCTGCCTAAAAGATTTGGAAGTCCGACGACTTCCTCTTAACGGATTAGGCGGACCACGAATAGCCGCAGTCTTTTAGATTTTTGTTTATGGCCAGAAGGCACGTCTCCCCGGACCGTGTCTTGGCCCCTGGGCCGCTTGATCCGTGCCGGTGGATCGACAGGGCCCGTGTTGCTCTGATCGACCCGAGGGAGGCTGGGGAGATCGTGACTCCAGGTGCGGGTCCCCACAGGCGCAGAACTGGCTTCGTCCCGTTGGTTAGCCGGAGATTGACCGGCGTCCTGGCCCGGGGTGGCCATCCCACGGGGAGCGCTCGGCTCCCCGAGCGGATCCGGCGGGGCAGACGGCAGATCCCTCAATGTCCCAGGTAGGGCGTCATCCTCGGGGGAGCGCAGAGTGTCGGCCTCATCCCCGCGGGTCCCTCCATCAGTCGGGTCCGCGGAACGAAACGGTGGACTCCTGGCCATCCGGGTACCGCACGTGGGTGTACGTGGGGTTGACGTCTGTAAGTTCTACCTCGTCGACTAGAGGATCGGTTTTTGACGATCGGACGAATCTTCGGAGCAGCACGGGGCCAGGAGCTGCCAACCATGACGGTAGAGACGTCCCATGGGTAGAGCGACGCTGGAAGCTGAAGAATCGCTCGTGAGGTGTGACATTGGTAGAAGTAGAAAGGAGAGACCTGATGGAATGCAACGCATCAGGGAGCATAGTTTCCCACTGCTGGTCTGGTAGATTGCGTGACCTCAGCGCAAGACGAACTGTGTTCCAAATGATAGCGTTGTATCTCTCAACCTGTCCGTTACTGATGGGATGGTACGGTGTCGTTTTACTTGTGGCGATACCCCATTGGGAGAGATAACTTTTGAGTTCGCTTGACATGAAGGAGGGACCCAGATCAGAGTGGATGAAATTGGCCGTACCGCAAAGGGAAAAGACTTGATCAAGCCATTTGATCACTGTGGAAGTAAGCATATTGGGACTGGGGAAAGCAAAGGGAAAGCATGAATATTCATCCACCATAGTCAGTAAGTAGGTGTTCCGCGTTGAGGAAGGCAATGGCCCCTTTAAAGTCAATGCTGAGTCGCTGCATAGGCTGCATAGCATGTATGAGCGAGCCAACTGATGGACGGAAGAATTGCGGTTTTAACTCCGCACAAATTTTACAGGAGGAGCACGTTCTTTTCATATCTTCCGTAGAAAATGGGAGATTTTTAGATCGCACAAAGTGCAACATACGGGTAACGCCAGGATGGTATAAGTCAGCATGAAGATCCGCCAGAGTCGAAGTTGACATAGAAGAGCAGAATGCCCGCGTGAGGGTATCCGGGGCCACATTCTCTTTGCCGGGTCGATAATGTATGGTGTATCCAAAGGCAGCCAATTCCATCCTCCAGAGTTGTATTTTGTTATTCTTGATCTTAGTGCGTTTCCAGTTATCCAGCATAAAGGCCACGGAGCGCTGATCGGTTATAAGTGTGAAATGGCGACGAGCGAGAAAATGACTCCATTTACCTACCGCTTCGATGATGGCCGTAGCCTCCTTCTCGACAGGAGGATAATGGAGCTCGCTACCCTGCAAAGTTCTGGACAGAAATACAACGGGTCGACCACCTTGATTCAAGGTAGCAGAGATCGCCACATCCGATGCATTGCACTCGACCACGAAAGGAAGATTTTTCATCAATGGAACGAAGCGTGGCTTTTTCCAGTTGTCACTTGAGGAGCTTGAAAGCTGAAATAGCCGTTGCCTCCAATGGAAATGACTTTGCATGAAGCAGGGGCTGGATCTTGTCGGAGAAGTGGGGTATCCATTTCGCATAATAGGCGAACATGCCGAGTGCCCGACGAAGAGAGCCGAGATTCGTAGGGGGAGGGAGCTCCTGGAGCAGACGAAGTCGCTCCGGATCTGGTTTGATGACACCGTTGCCCACCCAGTAGCCAAGGATGTTGACTGATGGTACTGATTTCACAGATTTGGACTCATTTAAGGTTAAGTTGCGACGACGGAGAACGTCAAAATTTTTTTGGAGATTGGCATCATGCTCCTTCTGGTTATGACCAGCAATGGTGATATTATCTAGATATGGAAAAGTGTCTGTTAAGTTCTCCTGTTTGACTAGGCTATCCATTGCCCGTTGAAAGACGGCCACCCCATTGGTGACCCCAAATGGAAGGCGACAAAACTGGTAAAGCCGACCATTGGCCTCAAAGGCCGTATAATTTTTGTCAGAGTCCTTTAACGGTACTTGATGATATGTGCTCTTTAAATCAAAAGTTGAAAATACCTTGTAGTTGGCAAGGTTATTGACCATGTCATCGATGCGTGGTAGTGGGTAGGCATCCAGGTCGGTATACTGGTTAATAGTTTGTGAGTAATCGATGCAAAGACGTTTCTTATGTTGCTTCAGAGGATTTTTAACAATGATGACTTGAGCCCGTCAGGAAGATGAACATGGCTCAAAGATACCGTCAGCTAGAAGGTGAGAGATTTCTGCCTTGATAAAGGCTTGATCATCTCGGCTGAAACGTCGTGATTTAGTGACTATGGGCTTACATCGGGGGGAAAGATTGGCAAACAAGGAGGGCTCGTCGAGCGAAGCCAACGAAAGCGCACAAAACGGTACTTTGGAAATAGTAAGCTCCGGCTTTGACCCTCCAAACTCAAAAGTGAGTCTTTTGTGTTGTTTCTGGAAATCCTGTCCCAGGAGCACATCACTGCATAGGTTCTTGAGCACCCCGAGCCGGGTGGAGAAATAAGTGCGGCCATTGAGAATAAGGTCGACAAGACAAAAGCCGGAAGAATTGGTGGTCAGTGTCCTCAGAGCCATTGCAATTTCCCTGTCCGAGGGGTAAATACACAGTTTTAACTTACTGACAGCCCGCTCACTAATGAAGCTGTCAGAGCTGCATGAGTCGATTACTGCACTCAAAATGTGTCCATTTATCGAAACCTTCGTGGCTGCATGGGACAAACTTTGGGGAAAAACAGCTGTGATGGGAGGAGGGGCAGTTTTACCCTTGACAGCTGTAACCTTAGTAGTGGTTCTTGGGGGAGGAGCAGTTTTATAGATTGCAGCTGTAACCTTAGTACAGGTAGACTACCCTTTATCCGGACTTCCGAAAACCGAAACCCTCTAAAAACCGAAGGTTTTTTCGTTCAGCGTAAGTCGTGCGTACGAACGAAAAAACCTTCAGTTTTTAGAGGGTTCCGGTTTCGGAAGTTCGGATAAAGGGTAAGTCGTGCGCACGACCCCCCGCCGACCCCGCCGGCCCCGACAACCGCCGACCCCGCCAGCCCCGACAACCGCCGACCCCCCCGCAGACCCCGCCGGCCCTGACAACCGCTGACCCCGCCAGCCCCGACAACCGCCGACCCCCCCGCAGACCCCGCCGGCCCCGACAACCGCCGACCCCGCCAGCCCCGACAACCGCCGACCCCCCCGCAGACCCCGCCGGCCCCGACAACCGCCGACCCCGCCAGCCCCGACAACCGCCGACCCCCCCGCAGACCCCGCCAGCCCCGACAACCGCTGACCCCCCCGCAGACCCCGCCGGCCCCGACAACCGCCGACCCCGCCAGCCCCGACAACCGCCGACCCCCCCGCTTCAGAAAGAGCATGAAAATAACACAGGAGCCACAATATCCTAACATCTCAGTGGACTTACCGATTCATATTTAGAGAAAGAAAGCCAGTGTTGTGACCTTAAGGCTGATGAGCAATTGAACTCACCCAATGGACCCCCGCCGACCCCGACTGACTTACGCTGAGCGTCAGCGTAAGTCGTGCGCACGACCCCCCGCCGACCCCCGCCAACCCCCCCCCGCGGACCCCCACCGACCCACCTTCCGAAATCCGAAATTCTCCTTTATCCGAAACTCGGCTGGTCCCGAGGTTTTCGGATAAAGGATAGTCTACCTGTAGTGGCTCTTGGGGGAGGTGCAGTTTTATAGATAGTAGCTACAAAACTAACAGGAGCTCTCGACTGGTATACCTTAGAAAAGTGGCCTTTCTTACTAACAGCAGCTCTTGACTGGCATACCTTAGAAAAGTGACCTTTCTTGCTGCAATGATTGCAGGTCGCGTTACGAGCAGGACAAAATTTCCTATAATGGAACGCTCCTCCACAGAAGAAACACCTCCTTCCAGATTGCCAAGATGCCGCTAGGGCGGGGTCGTCATCATTGTAGGTTTCTAGGGTAGGGTTGTCATCAGCCGGGTTGGAGTCATCATCCGTGAGGGCTTCCGCCCGAGGCCTATTGAAAGAGTCACTATAAGAGATAGTAGCAGCCCATGCATGTGGTAAAAGATAGGTTTCTGCATTCCTCTTTGCTAAGTCCAGAGAACATGCCTGGTCATAGGCAGCCTGTAACTTGAGGGTTTTATTCTCCAACAGATGCTGACGTATGAAGGGAGACGCAATCCCATTAATAAAGGAATCACGAATTAACTCCTCCTGGTACTGCTCAGCTATAACAGCTTTAAGATTACAATCCTTGCTGAGCCTGCGAAGTTTCTGAAGGAATTTGTCAAGTGATTCCCCGGGTTGTTGTCGAGTTGTGGCCAGTAGATGCCGAGAAAAAAAATCATTTGGGGACTTGACATATAGCTGCTGTAGTATTTGAATAGCGGCGTCATAGTCTACACAGTCTTCGATATAATCAAACACATGAGGGGATACATAATTAGCATGTATGTCTAATTTATCAGGAACATTTTCAACACACGCACTGAGGAAGTTGCTGAAAATACGATACCAGTGTTTACATACCTTAGCAGCTGTAAGTGAATTCGGGTCCAGGTCAAGACGGGCGGGGCTGAGTAGTTTCTCCATGATGGATCGATTACTTGTCTGAGTTCCCTTCTACGGCTCAAGTCATAGCTGGCTGTCCCCGAAATCACCCAAAGCGTGGAGTCGATATTAAGTTGATTACATTGATGTAATAAAACTCACTACACACTTGGTTTGAGCATAAAGCAAGGCTTTAATCAACTTGTTTCTGAACATGGAGGTCTAGTTGTACTTCACTAGTTCCTTGTCTTACAAAATGTCCCTGGCAAGCTGGGGCCAACGCCCGAGTATTTATACTCCTTGGACGGCGCCACCAGCTGGCCATCCAGTCTTATTTTAGGTAGTAGGCCAGATCACCAACAACGATGAGTCAGCCTACAGGGAGGAGGTCCAGCATCTCGTGAAGTGGTGCGCCGACAACAACCTGGCCCTTAACACCAAGAAAACAAAGGAAATAATCGTGGACTTCAGGAAGTCCAAAGGCGGAAGTCACACCCCCATCCACATCAATGGGGCGGAGGTGGAAAGGGTGGCCAGCTTTAAGTTCCTCGGAGTCCACATCACGGAAGACCTCTCCTGGTCCCTCAACACCTCCTCTCTGGTGAAGAAGGCCCAGCAGCGCCTATATTTCCTAAGGAGGCTGAAGGGATGTAACCTGTCACCCCTGATCCTCTCTAACCTCTACCGCTGCACTATAGAGAGCATCCTGACAAACTGTATCACGGTATGGTATGGCAGCTGTAGCTACCATGACCGGAAAGCCGTGCAGCGGGTAGTCAAGACTGCCCAACGCATTACCGGCACCCGGCTACCGACCATAGAGCATATATATCAGAAACGCTGCCTACGGAGGGCATGGTCCATCATCAAAGACCCTACCCACCCCAGCCACAGTCTGTTCGCCCTCCTACCATCTGGAAGATGCTACAGATGCATTCGCACCCGTACGACCAGATTTAGGAACAGCTTCTTTCCCAGGGCTGTCATCCTACTGAACTCCACAAATAAACACTAAAGCCTGCACATCTGCCAATGCACTTTATTATGGTCATATTTATGCTAATATACTGCAAGCCAAATGTATAAATGTATGTTGAATGTTTAAGTGTCCTAATCCAAATTGTACACTCTCGGGAGCCGCAAGCCTACATTTCGTTGTACTGCACTTGTGCACTAACAATGACAATAAAAGTTGATTTGATTTGATTTGATTTGATTCTCGATGATGAGATTTATGACACCGAATTTTTCCCCCTAAATGTACAGAGCAGCACCAAACAAGGACAGAGCTGTCATAGAGTCTTTCAAACTCAACATAATTTTCTGTACACTAGTCGAACACAGAAACTATGAGATAGAATTTGTGTTCCTTATAGGAATGGGTGGAAAATCCTGCTGGGCCAGCTGACCTTCGTACCTAAATTCCTGATATACACACCAGTTGGTGAACTTTCACTGTTAGCATAGCACAGAAAATAGGCATTTCACTTCACTGAGGAAACACAGATCGAGCGGCCGATCCGCTACTGGTCATTTTCTGCAAAAATTCACCCTCTGGTCTGCAAAGTTCTGCACCGGTGCACAAATTCCTAACATCTATATTGTTTCTTTAACAAAGTGTTATTAAGAATAAAAGAAAATAATGAACGAGCACTCACCAAAAGGCTTAGTGAATAAACGCACCATATGGGGCATTTTGAGCAGCTAAGACCAACACCAAGCAGTTCCAGTCCAGTTATAGCACAAGTTAAATGCACAGTAAATCTCCATCTACACTGCCCAACAGAACATCTTAGTCCCATAATGTGGCCTCTGATTACACCTCGTCAATTTTCCTAATTCCCGTGCCAGCCACCCTGTGGCCTCTATGAGAGACACTCCTAACTTATTGTCCATACCAAATCAGCAACAGTTTTGTGTTGTGAGTAGCACTCATTAGGAACAGAGCTCAGATGACCCAGCAGAAAAAGGGGACTTTCATCTATTGGTTGAGACTAAATATAAACCTGTATCAACAACAACTTATATTTCTACAGCACTCCTCATGTACAGAAAGACACTTTACACTGAGGAGAAGAAATGATAGACACTGAACCCTACTCTAAAAAAGGGAAAACAGAAAAGTTTGTGGGTGTGGGGCAGGGGGAGCATGGTTGAAGAAAGGATCTTCGAGGATGCTTTCAAAGGAAAGAAGGAACTGGCAAGACTGAAGGATCTCCAGGCCAAGTATAGTAAAGCATACTGGCTGAAAGAGTGCAGCACAGTGGATGAGAGTGCGGCCATCAGTGGTGGTCAAGGGAACAAGGAGTTACCTATGCCAGAGGAGCAGACAGTCCATGCTGAAGTCCATATGGTGAAGGAGATCACTGAGGTACAGACAGTGTAGAACTGGTTCAGCCCAGACCAGAGACTGAAGCAAAGGCCAGCCTGTTCTCTATAACTGAGTTCCACACCAATAAGTGTATGTACCCAGTAAGCCACTGTGGGAGTTGTGTAATAAAGAATTTTAAATAAAACATGAGTAATTAAACTTGAGGTGATCAATATTAAACAATGACGATATCCTCAAGGGGAGCAAAAGTTATGGGAGATTAGCCCATAAAAGGAGTTTGCCTTGAAGCAGATTGTATTGCATGCGCTTTGGTTGCTTCAGTTGTTACTCGTTTGTTTGCACTAAGGTGAAACAGTGGGAAATGGTCAGTAAAAGGAAGTGTGAAGACAAGAAATGAACAAAATACAGGGAGAGAAGGAAATGAAGTAGGAATTGCCACTATTTTACAGTCTGCAGTCAGTAGGGATTGCCTATTTGTGAAAAACTTTCATAAGCAGGTTTAGCTTTATTGGCACTAGGGTTTCTGTGTAAAATAACTTTTTCCTCATTGTACGTTCAGAGGCTAATGAACATTTTGCAGTGCGAGCATTGCTCCATTTTATTCCTTACAGAAGCTTTCAATAGCAATTATGTTTACATGTTTCCCCTCCCCCCTGAGGTTTTCGTGACATTTGTAAATGATCAGTTTATGAATATCTTTACCAAACTCACTCTGTACAGTGCAGCACCCCATGCAAAGTAATGGCTTATAAAATTGGGTAGTCAATCTTCACATGACAATGAGAAATGGAAAAGCCTTTGAAATCTAGCCAGACAGTCCCCACATTGCTGACTTGAGGTGTAGCATTGTCATGATGTAACATTTTTTGCAGTGATTGGAGTTCATTTTTTTTCCTAAATAAAAAAGTATATGTTATATATTATACTAAGATATGCATTTGTACGCAACACCAAACTAACATAAAATTTGGGTGCCCTAATTATCAAAATATGGACAGTGATAAGACGTTTCATGCACAATGCCACAGATTTTTAAGTTAACCTCTTGATTTTATTTTCATACCTTAACAGAAAGTTTATATTTTTTTTCTTGAAGGACCTTCATTATACTTCGAGTTCACTTCTATCTTTTCCAAGCCAAACCTCTGGGAGCACAGCCTGAAAAATCAAAATGGTCTGGGAATTTTACAGTCAGGCAAGCTTTCTGCAGGAAACCTGTCAGCTCCCTCAGTTAGTGGCCTGATAGTGCTGGCCCACAGGAAAAACATTTGGAGAAAGTCAATCAGCAATGGATTACAATAGCATTTAGTATAGAATGAGAAAATAAACATATTTCTTGTCTGTTTAGAGGCTACAGCATCCTACACTTCAAAACAGTGTTCCTTCCTTTCAAAATATTCCTATAAGAATCAAAAAGGCATTTTGCAATATGTTACTGTTAACTATACACTCTAAGTGCATACCATATATACTGGCGTATAAAACAAACTCTGTGCCACTATTAATCCTGTCAGTAACCCCCCAAAAAAAAAAATCCATCACCCAAATATAAATAAGGATTGGCATTAAATAGAACTAAAACATAACAAGCTCCTTTTACATCAGACTTTGGCTAAGCCATTTTCTAAATAAAAGCCATGAAGTACAACTGCCAAGTTGAAAGTCTGTTTAAAAAAAAATGTGTTTGGGTTAAGCAAATTATTGGATGGTGCATAGCATCGGAAGTGGTAAAGTACTGATCTGGTTCATATTTTTAAGACAAAAATGTCTGATGATGCAACTCTTGGCCACCAGCTGTGCTCATAAATCTCACACAAGCACCTACATTGTAGTGAGTCCAGATTCAGCTGTCTGACTGCACCACCAAGGATGTTACTGGGGCTTCTCTCTCTCTCTGACACCTGGGTTCATCGCTCTACGAGCCCAGTATCCCGCAAAGACGTCAAATTCCTGGTCCCTAAGAGGATAATCTTATGAACTGCGTTGTTCTATGAGGTCAGAGTATATACTTGACAATAAAAACTGCTTAGTTCCTTCATACAGTTATGGATTCAAATTTCCCGCACACTGGGAGCTACCCCAGCAGTCAATGCAGCTCTCCGGAGCATGGAAATTTATATCCAATGATGATGATTTTTTAATGCATATATTTGCATACTGTTGTATATAACTCCCTTTTAGAATCCTGTTCTCTTTGCAGATATTACTCACAAATAAATCTCCAAACTGTGACTTAAATTTCTCATCTTGTATGAAAGCGTATACACTAATATTTAAGTGCACATTTTTTTAAATGTTTGTTCCTTTTGTGGGAATTTTTGTGGCTTTTATATTCAGCAACATGGTAGTGCTGGGAAATGCAGTACTTTAAAAAAATGCCAAAGTATTGCATTATTCATTTCGATGGAAGTCTGACCTATTTAGGTGTGGTATAAATCACATCCAGTATAGAGCAAAATATCCTGGCACAAGACATAGGATTTAAATTATTGAGTTCTGTGTTGAATGTATGCTCTCAAAAACAATATGCAGCCTCCATGTCAGCAGCACATTCTTAGTTGCTGCTGGGAGAAGATTTTGCATATTTAAAAGGCAGTGGTGATGAAACTGGTCTACGCCAGTAGTGCAAAACAGGCTCATAGTGAATCAGCAGCCCATTTCACCCGTGCCCAATTTATTTTTCCATTGAAGTCAATGTGGATTGCAATTTTAATATTGTACGTGAAAACACCACACATGCTAGCTGCAAGCTCCCAGGCAAGTCCCCAGCAACTGCACCATCATGTTATACTCCTAAAGCATTACTTTAAGAGCTGGGCCCTGGGGGTCAGGATCCCTTCTGTTATCAACTGTAGATGGATGTGAGATGACCCTCTGGCCAAATGCTTCCTGCTCCTCTTCTGCCACCTCCACCTATTCTGACTAACTTACGTTCTGCAGTTATCGCCATATTATGCCCTCAGTTTCACTCGCTAAATCACCTAGGGTGGATGGACTGCTTGCCAGAGTAAGATTGAGTGACATGCGAGGCTCATAGCGATTCCAGTTCTGAGGACTCAACTCAGCTTCTTCTGCCTTACCCGCAGACACAGAAAGAGAAAAAAGGTTGGCAATAGGTCATCATTACAACATTGTGCCAATCAGCCTTTGCCAAAATGCTGGCATCAAGCTGTTGGTCAATGCAAGCTTTGGTGTAAGTAAATGCATGATTGATACACATGGAAATTGAAAGAAGGATGGACAAACCTTAAGCTGAGGCCTTGCGTCCGGTTTCTCCATTGCCTGCTTTCTTGGCCAAGTCCTGACCCTGAATATTGAGAGCTTGCTCCTCAAAAGTAGAATGGGTATGTAGCCTGTGTTGTGTATGTCCCTTTAAGGGAATAACTGGTTTCAGACTGCAGTACCGGCAGTGACCATCCCTGTATAAAAGGCCCTGGCAGGCTTCTGTAGTTTCAGTTTCCAGATTGTCTCCATTCAGTAAAGACTTGTTAAACCAACTCCTGCATTCCGTGTCTCCATTAACACACGGATTTAATACTGGCGACGAGTAAGAAACGAACTTACCTGCAACTCGGCAGCACCTCAGACGACGTTGTTGAAGGTCGAAGCCAGAAAAGAAAAAAAAAATAATCCAAAGAAACTCAAGAAATGGGCGTCGACCGTGGGCAACCGCCCTCCAAATCATCGGATTGAAAACTTACAGGGGAGACTGTCAAGAGCCAGGCTTGGTTCCCCAGTCTGTGGTTTCCCAGCTAATCGGGCTGGTGGCAGGTAGTGCACTGATCCTTCCTGGGCTGCGGCGGGCTAGAGCTCGATCGGGTGGCTCTGCAACGGGGCCGGGCAGCGAGTCGGGAAGCAAAGAGAGAGAGAGAGGGTGGAACACACAGGGCGCGGCCGGTGCTTCGCAGACGGGCAGCGTTCGGACCTAAGAAGAGGGAGGGAAATGTCCCAGAGGGTCCGCTCCATGACGGGAACGGTTAAAAATAAAAATACCGCGGAGACCGGCGTTGACAGCAGCGGCAGCGGCGGGAAAGCGCGGGAGGCGCCATCTTAACTCGGCGGGGAAGAAGGAAAAGCGCGGGAGGTGCCATTTTGATCCATTGGGGATGAAGGAAAAGCGCGGGAGACGCCATCTTAGATTTTCAAGATGCCAAAGACTGGCGATATCACTGCCTTCGATAATGCAATAGAAGACTGGACCACGTATGTGGAAAGAGTCGAGGTATATTGCGAGGCAAACGAAATAGCCAAGGAGAAAAAGGCATCGGTATTGCTAAATTTAATGGGCGCAAGAACGTACTGCCTGTGCGGGACCTGATTACTCCAGCCAAACCGAAGGCAAAGAGTTTTAACGAAATTGTTGCTATCCTACAGGAACACCTAAATCCTACACCGCTGCTGATAGCAGAAAGATTTAAATTCCACAGGAGAAATCAGCATAAAAATGAGAGCAATGCTGATTACCTTACGGAACTACGCAAGCTATCAAAGCACTGCCAGTTCGGAGCAGGACTGGCAGATACCTTATGGGACAAATTTGTCTGTGGACTCCTGAGTGAAGGAACCCAGAAGAGGCTACTCTCAGAGAAAGAGCTAACGCTAGATAAGGCTTTCAGCATGGCAGTATCGTACGAAGCAGCAGCAAGGGGAGCTGCGGAAATACAACAAAAGCCACAGGAATACGGCACCCACGAAATGACACGGGGATTTGCAAAATGTTATCGCTGCGGCAGAACAAACCATGACCAGAAGGACTGCTGGTCCAAGGACAAAATATGCAGGCAATGCGGAAAGATGGGACACATTGCACGAGTTTGCAGGCCTGAGAAGAAGACCAACGACAATAAAAAGGTTACTAAGGAACCGTACAGGAAAGTACAAAAGATGACGGACAGTAGTTCCGAAGACCAGGTGAGCGACAGTGAATCCGGGAACAAGAGACTAAGCTGTCTCAAACTTCACAACGTAATCGCAAATGAGGATCACCGAACCATTTGGGTCACCCTCACAATAGCAGGGTCTCAAGTCAAAATGGAATTGGATACAGGATCAGCTCTAACTGTCATGAATCGACGAGACTATGAGCGGCTATTCTCACACATACCCTTGAGAGAGACATCCATTGTCTTGAGGACGTATACGGGGCAAAAAGTATACCCCAGAGGAAAAATAAGGGTGCCTGTCGAATACAACAGCAAGAAAATATGGAAATTGTATCTCTACATTCTGCAAGATGGTGAACCACAGTTATTGGGACGTGAATGGATCAGAAAGATAAGTTTAGACTGGCACTCCATTCAGGCACTGACGGTGGCTGGTAAAAAGGATGACGACGTCACTCCTGGAAGATTGTCAACAATCCTAGCTGAAGCCAAAGAGGTATTTCAACAAGAACTGGGCACTCTTAAAGGCGTAACCGCCTCAATAAAAATAGAGGAGAATGCAATTCCCAAGTTTTTCAAAGCAAGACCGGTACCATGTGCAATTCGCCCAGCCGTCGAGGCAGAGCTGGAGAATCTGGAGAATGCAGGCGTGTTATCTAAGGTAGACTGGAGCGAGTGGGCAACACCCATCGTTCCTGTCATGAAGAAAACGTTAAACAATAAGTCTGAGGAGCCAAGGAAGGTTCGCATCTGTGGGGATTTCAAGGTGACAGTGAACCCAGTCCTTCACACAGTACAATATCCTCTTCCAAGGATAGAAGATATCTTTGCCTCACTATCCGGAGGGAAGCGTTTTACAAAAATTGACCTAGCGCAAGCATATTTGCAGATGGAGGTTGAAGAATCCTCTAGGAAGTATCTCACAATAAACACTCACAAAGGTCTTTACCAGTATAATCGACTGGTATTCGGAGTAGCATCAGCTCCGGCGATATGGCAAAGAGCGATGGAACAAGTCCTGCAAGGGATTCCGAGGACTCAGTGTTACTTGGACGACATCTTAGTGACAGGTGAAGATGAGAGTGAACACCTTGCCAGCCTAGAGCAGCTGCTCACTAGACTACGTGAACATGGGCTATGAGCCAATCGCCCCAAGTGCGAGTTTTTTAAGAAACAGATATCGTATTGTGGCCACGTGATTGATGAAGAGGGGTTGCATAAGTCCCCTGACAAAATTCAAGCGGTAGTTAAGGCTCCAGCGCCTGAAAATGTGTCACAACTGAGGTCATTCCTCGGATTGGTGAATTACTACCATAAGTTTTTGCCGAATTTGTCCACAATTCTGCATCCACTGAACGCCCTACTACGAACGGGAGTAGCATGGAAATGGAGCAATGAATGTAAGCGGGCCTTTCAGAAGAGTAAGGACCTAATCACTTCAAGAGAAGTATTGGCTCACTACAACCCATCACTACCGATAAGGCTGGCATGTGATGCGTCTCCCTACGGCATTGGGGTGGTACTGTCACATAAATTCCTTGATGGTTCTGAGAGGCCGATAGCTTTTGCGTCACGCTCGTTAACTTCAGCCGAGCGTAACTATGCCCAGATTGACAGAGAGGCCCTCAGCCTGGTGTGGGGGGTGAAGAAGTTCAATCACTACCTGCACGGTTAGAAATTTACTCTACTAACTGATCATCAACCTCTCGTCTCCATTTTCAACCCTCAGAAGGGCGTACCGATAATGACGGCACAACGGCTACAGAGGTGGTCCCTTTTCCTAGGGGCACACCAATATGACATCGAGTACAAAGGAACTAAACAGCATGGGAATGCTGATGGATTGTCGCGCCTACCGTTGCCGACGGTGGAAGAAGAACTGGCAGTGGATCCAGTGGAGTTATTCCACTCGACTATTGTCGAATGTCTCCCTGTGACGAATGCAAACATAGAAAAGGAAACACAAAATGACCCGACACTCTCCTGGGTCTATGATTTAACGGTGAAGGGATGGCCAGCACATGGCGAACCACTGCTGCCAGCATTCTCACCGAGAAGAGAACAGCTGTCAGTGTGCAGAGGAACCGTGATATGTGGATCCAGAGTAGTAATTCCACCCAAATTGAAGGATAGAGTGCTCAATGAGCTTCATGAGGGTCATATGGGAGGGGTAAAAATGAAGAACTTAGCCAGAGCGTTTGTGTGGTGGCCGGGAATCGATAGAGAAATCGAAAAGATGACCAAGAGCTGTACAGGATGCCAGAAGGTCCAAAACGCCCCACCACAGGCCCCTCTACATCCATGGGAGTGGCCCTCATCTCCATGGCAAAGGGTGCACATTGATTTTGCTGGCCCCTTTATGGACTCGATGTTTTTAATTGCGGTGGATGCACATTCAAAGTGGCCAGAGGTAATAAAAATATCCTCAACCACCACAGAAAAAACTATCACAGTCTTACGAACCATATTCGCCAGGAATGGGCTGCCTGAACAGATTTGCTCTGAAAATGGACCACAGTTTGTGTCTGAAGAGTTCCGGAGGTTCTTAAAGAACAATGGTGTTAAGCATTACACATCCGCCCCATATCATCCAGCCACTAATGGATTGGCCGAGAGGTTTGTTCAAACATTCAAGAAGGCTATCAAGGCAATGTATAATGAAGATATACCCCTACAACACAAGGTGGATAACTTCTTGTTTGCCTACCGGAATGCGACACATGCGGTTACCAACCAAACTCCAGCCATGATGTTCTTCAATCGAAGACTACGATGCCGCTTGGATTTGGTTAAGCCAAACGTCAGAGGAGATGTGGAGAACAGGCAGTTTCAGAATATGAATGAAAGGCCGACCAGGAGTTTTAAGATAGGTCAACCAGTTTTGGCCCGGAACTACCGCACAGAGAAATGGCAGCCAGGAACAATCTGTACACGGCAAGGACCTCTAATGTATACCGTGGACGTTGGAGAAAGCATTGTAAGACGCCATGCTGACCAGATTCTAGAGTCACTGGAAAACGTCAACTCCACACCACGATCTGATACACCTGGCGATGAAACCGAAGTACCAATTGCATCTACCACAGAATCGGTGATATTGGAAGCAGACGAACCAAACAACGACATTGATCCCGACTCAACCTTGCCAGAAGAACCTGATATCCCAAAGAGGCGTTATCCAGACAGAATCAGGAAGCCTCCTCAAAGACTGAACTTATAATTGCTTAACTTCAACTAATGTATCTAGCAACCGTAATTGTAATTGTAATTAGTTATTATTTAGTTGTTAAATGAATGTTATGTACTGTTTATCTAAAAGGGGAGGAATTGTTGTGTATGTCCCTTTAAGGGAATAACTGGTCTCAGACTGCAGTCCCGGCAGTGACCATCCCTGTATAAAAGGCCCTGGCAGGCTTCTGTAGTTTCAGTTTCCAGATTGTCTCCATTCAGTAAAGACTTGTTAAACCAACTCCTGCATTCCGTGTCTCCATTAACACACGGATTTAATAGCCTGGACAAGCCTCCTCTTGTTTATGCTGTCTTCTACAAAAGCATTGAGTAGTTGATATTGGTGGCATGTCATATTTCAAAAGCCATTTATCAGGGTGCTATCCGTAGGTATTAGGAAGACACTAAAATGCAACATGCAGGTGTTGTACATAGTAGGTGATGGCAGGGGCTTGCCTTGTGTAGTCTCCTAATGAAGGAGATGGTACTGGGCAAGGGAGGTTCTAGGAAGTGCACAGTGCAGGCTAATGGGCAACTATGGGAAGCTGCAGATACAGTGAAGGAATGTATGGGTAGGAGGGGACAGTATATGCCAGTATTAGTTTCTGCAGTGCCCCACCATTTTGTTCATCCAATGGCCATCTCAGGGAAACAGAAACTTTCTCCTGAACTGCGCTTCCTGCAGCAATAGTTACACTGCCTCATCATGAAAGTGGGGTGCTGTATCTCCTTCCAAGACTGCTGCCAGACATCTTCACTTGCTAAGCCTCTTTTTTCAGGCAATGGGTAAAAAAAGTGATTTCCTCTTTAAACTGCTGCGGGTCTTTAAGCACACAAATTTCTCCCTGCTATTGAGCCAGTGCTGATTTTGAGGCAGGTGTCTTGCCCGGCACTTAATTTGCATATTATAATCTGATGAACCTGGAAATACAGGTGGTTTAACAATGTTGAGATTGGTCGGGGTGGGTGGGGGAGGGTGAGGGGGGGGAAGGGGAGATGAGGAAGATCGACTTCCTTACGACATGAAAGGAGAAACTAAGATAATAAATTGATACTAAAAAGACAATTTTCTTTCAAATGCATGGCTTAGCTACCCATACCCTCTTTCTGGTCATTGTAAATACTTATCTGTTTATTGTGTATCAATACACTAGAGACTAATCCACATATATCTATCACACTCTAAACCCTTCATGCATGACTAAACTGCCAGATTATTATAGCAAGAAAACTGCATTTTAAATGTGGTTTTGTAATAGATCATATTCTGCGTACACTCCTCTCAAGTGCATGCCCTGAACAAATTGTTATACACTTAACAAGAGTGGATTAGGTTGAGAGTGAAAAATGCATTGTACAATCAGCAATGTTTAAAGAACATCAATTTAGCAGATTTTATCTGGTAGAAAATGTGCCTTTATTTTGAAATATGCAACTACTGAGCAGCTATGATGTGTTACATAGAGGTTACAAAAATTCTGTGTCAGCATTTGTCACACCCAGGGTTATAAATTTCACAAACTCAATGGGGCTAATGTTATAGTCATATACTTTTTGTCTTTGTGGCCCCATTGAACATACCATGGAACCTTATTATAAATGTAAACCCATGTTTTCATTGATTTGCATATATCTCAAGTTGTCGATTCTGGCAAATCTCGGGGGGCTAAATTGGATAAGGCCCGAAAATGGGCTCAGCGGGCAACAGGGGGCCCAATATTGTGTGGGGTCTACTCTTTATTTAAAGGCCGCCTGCAGAGTGAAAGTCTGTCTACACTTCTTAAAGGGGAGGTACGTTGTGACAGAAGTACCTCATTGTGACTGGAGCTGGAGCAATGACTCAGCAGGGGAGAGAAAGGGCACCTCGGTTCTCCGATGCAGCACTGGAAGCCTTGGTGGAGGAGGTCTACAGGAGGAGACAGGTCTTCTACCCACAGGGGGGCAGGAGGCCTACCAGACACACTGTTCGAAGGCAGTGGGAGGAGATTGCTGAAGCAGTCAGTGCCACCAGTCTTTCCCCCAGGACATGGATCAGGTGCCAGAAGAAGTCTAATGACCTCACACAAGTGGTCAAGGTGAGTGAATGCATCTTCAAATTCCATATCCCACCAATTGCACCACTAGCCTCACACACTGCTTACTGCACCACACCCCCATCACTCACCTACCAACAATCACGACTCATACCTCACAATCATAGCTTCACCTCACCCTCACATACTTACCACTGCTACAAGCCTCACACCCACTTCCCACACCTTGCACACAATGCCAGCTATTAAACCAAGACAGGCACTTCACCCAAACACATTGCACCACACTCACTGACACACATCGCTTTCTCTTGTAGGCCAAGGTGGTTCACAACCAGCGCGAGCAGGAACAAACAGGTGGGGGGTGAGCACGGCTGCACAACCTGATTCAGCTGGAGTAGACTGTGCTGGAGATCATTGGAGGGGCCGTCACTGAGGCCATGGCGAGCAGCAAGGCTGAAAGCACTGATGATGACGGTATGCTTATACCTAATCCTTCTTTTCACATCCCACTTCACCCTTATCCCACCATCTCTGCTCAGTTACAAGCTGCTGATGGTGTAAGCGTGCACATCTTGATTTGCCCCCTTCCCCTCATCACAACTCTACCCATGTTCCTTTCTCCTTTCAGAAACTCAAGAGCTGCCAGCAGCCCAGCCTGTGCAGGAAGAAGTAGAGGAGGAGAATGATGAAGAAAAAGAGGCACCGTCACTCGATCAGACACTCCCAGGCACCAGCTCAGAAAATGGCAAACTTTAGAGGGTAGTGATGCGCCATCAATTACTCAAAAGACTGAGGTTAAGCGAGTAACAACCAGGCTTTTATTAACTAAAGAATGAAGGTCTTGTCTCGAGTGGTCGACCCGTCCAGAATACTAAGGGACTGGGAGGTAGTCACTTATATACCTGGAATAGTGGGAGGAGTCAGCCGAGGCATGTCCAGACCTGTACCTAGTGGAATACACATACACATACAGACAGGTATAACAGTGGTTTACCACATTCACCCCTTGTTTAAAAATGAGTCCGGCGGGGTGAAGTGTATTTAAAAGTTCGTGTATTGGAGTCTCTCCGGAGGTCTTGTCTGCCGCTGTGATCGACGTAGCGACGGCAGGGGTGGTGGAGCTTCCGGCGTCGCGTCCCGTGTAGGCTGGGGCCCTGGAGTGTAGTCCTCGTGGGTGACGGTCCAAGGCGAGCCGGCTGCTGGGGTTGGATATCGGGTCGTGGGGGGGGGTGGTAATGGGTAGTGGGTTACAGCGGTCCCCGAGGGTGTCGTGGGGGGTGGTGGTAATGGGTAGTGGGTTACAGCGGTCCCCGAGGGTGCGAGGTCTCGTATGGAGACTGTGTCGTGGGTTACAGCAGTCCCCGAGGGTGCGAGGTCTCGTATGGAGGCTGTGTCCTCCCGCCCGTCCGGGTACGCAATGTAAGCGTACTGGGGGTTGGCGTGGAGGAGGTCGACCCTCTCGACCAGGGGGTCCATTTTATTGGTCCTCACGTGTCTTCTCAGTAGTACCGGCCCTAGGGACGTCAGCCATGGCGGTAACGCTGTCCCCGATGTGGACTTCCTTGGGAAGACAAACATTTTCTCGTGAGGGGTGGCATTGGTGGCAGTGCAGAGCAGTGACCGAATCGAGTGGAGCGCATCGGGGAGCACCTCCTGCCAGCGGGAGGTCGGAAGGCCCCTAGACTTTAAAGCTAGTAGGGCGGCCTTCCAAACTGTTGCATTCTCTCTTTCCACCTGTCCGTTCCCCCGGGGGTTGTAACTGGTGGTCCTGCTTGTGGCTATACCCCTAGCGAGCAGGTACTGGCGGAGTTCGTTGCTCATAAACGATGAGCCCCGGTCGCTATGGATATAGCTGGGGAAACCGAACAGGGTGAAGAGGCTGTTCAGACATTTAATGACCGTGGCACTGGTCATGTCCGGGCAGGGGATAGCGAACGGGAAACGGGAGTACTCGTCAATGATGTTGAGGAAGTACACATTGCGGTCGGAGGAGGGGAGAGGCCCTTTAAAATCGACGCTCAGGCGTTCGAAAGGGCGAGTGGCTTTTATCAGGTGGGCTCTGTCTGGTCTATAAAAGTGCGGTTTGCACTCAGCGCAGACTTGGCAGTTCTTGGTCATGGTCCTGACCTCCTCAATGGAGTAAGGCAGGTTGCGGGCCTTGATGAAGTGGAAGAACCTGGTGACCCCCGGGTGGCAGAGGTCATTGTGGAGGGCCCTCAGCCTATCGATCTGCGCGCTGGCGCAGGTGCCACGCGATAGGGCATCTGGGGGTTCATTGAGCTTCCCAGGCCGGTACAAGATCTCGTAATTGTAGGTGGAAAGTTCGATTCTCCACCTGAAGATCTTGTCATTTTTGATTTTGCCCCTCTGCTTGTTGTTGAACATAAAAGCAACTGAATGCTGGTCAGTGAGCAGGGTAAATCGTTTTCCGACCAGGTAGTGCCTCCAATGACGCACAGCCTCCACAATAGCCTGGGCCTCCTTCTCGACCGCGGAGTGTCTGGTCTCCGGGCCCTGGAGGGTTCGTGAGAAGAATGCCACAGGTCTCCCCGCCTGATTAAGGGTGGCGGCCAGAGCGAAGTCGGACGCATCGCTTTCCACCTGGAAGGGGATGGATTCGTCCACTGCGTGCATGGTGGCTTTGGCAATGTCCTCCTTGATACGGTGGAAGGCCGAGCGGGCCTCTGCCATCAGGGGAAAAGAGGTGGATTTGATCAGCGGACGGGCTTTGTCTGCATAGTAGGGGACCCACTGGGCGTAGTAGGTAAAAAACCCTAGGCACCTCTTCAGAGCTTTTAGGCAGTGGGGCAGTGGGAGTTCCATAAGGGGACGCATCCGGTCCGGGTCGGGACCGATGACCCCATGTTCCACAACACAGCCAAGGATGGCGAGGCGGTCTGTGCGGAATATGCACTTCTCCTTGTTATATGTCAGGTTCAGGAATTGGGCGGTGCGGAGGAATTTCTCGAGGTTTGCATCATGGTCCTGCAAGTCATGGCCGCAGATGGTCACATTGTCTAGGTAAGGGAAAGTGGCCTGCAGCGCGTTTTGATCGACCATCCGGTCCATCTCCCTTTGGAAGACGGAGACCCCGTTGGTAACGCCAAAGGGAACCCTAAGGAAGTGATAGAGGTGGCCGTTTGCCTCAAAAGCAGTATACTGGCGGTCTTCGGGGCGGATGGGGAGCTGGTGGTACGCTGATTTCAGGTCAATGGTCGAAAAGACGTGGTACTGCGCGATCTGGTTGACCATGTCAGCTATGCGGGGGAGTGGGTAAGCGTCCAGCAGGGTGTAGCGGTTTATTGTTTGGCTGTAGTCGATGACCAGGCGTTGTTTCTCGCCGGTCTTAACGACCACAACCTGGGCTCGCCAGGGGCTGGAGCTGCCCTCAATAATCCCCTCCTTCAGGAGCCGCTCCACTTCGGTTTTGATGAAAACCCTGTCCCCGGCACTGTATCGCCTGCTCTTTGTGGCGATGGGCTTACAGTCGGGGGTGAGGTTAGCAAACAGTGAGGGGGGTGGGACTCTGAGTGTGGAGAGGTTGCATCTGGTGCGCGGCGGGCAATTTGGAGGCTGCTGGCTGTGGACTGTGAGTGGGGGGAGGGGGCCACCGTACGCCATTGTAACGCTTTTGAGGTGGCACTGGAAATCCAACCCCAGTAGGACGGCAGCGCAAAGTTGGGGCAGGACCAGGAGTTTAAAATTATTGAACACAGTCCCGTCTACTACTAGTGTCACCACGCAGTAGCCGCCAATGTCCGCTGACTGGGACTCGGCGGCCATAGAAATCCGCTGGTGCGCAGGCAGGACTGGGAGAGAGCAACGCCGCACCGTGTCGGGGTGGATGAAGCTCTCTGTGCTCCCGGAGTCAAAAAGGCAGTTTATTGCATGGCCGTTTACCTTAACGTCCATTTTGGACCGAGCTAGTTGGTGCGGTCTCGTTTGGTCCAGCGTAACAGAGGCCAGCGTAGGGGTCGGTGTGTCGCTGCGGGTATCAGATGGGGGGGGGGTTGGTGGCCTGCTGCGTCCCGGCTGGTGTCCAAGATGGCGGCGTCCATGATTCCCATGTGGCTGGAGTCATCCAAGATGGCTGCTGCTGCGGTGGTTCGCACATGGCTGGGGAGGCCCAAGATGGCGGCCCGCACGGTCCACACGCGGCGCTGTTGGGGGCCCAAGATGGCGGCTCGCACGGCCCACACGCGGCGCTGCTGGCGTTCGGGGTGGCTTTGGCCTTGCAGACGCTAGCGTAGTGTCCCTTTTTCCCGCAGCCCGAGCAGGTCGCATTCTTCGCCGGGCAGCGCGCTCTGGGGTGTTTGGCCTGGCCACAGAAGTAGCATTTCTGGCCTTGGGATACTGCTGTCTGGCTTTGGGACACTGCTGCAGTGGATGGGCCGTTGTTGGGCTGTGGCTGGGGTGGCACGGTGCTATGGGGCTGTCCTACCGTGTCCCAGGTTGTCGTTCCCCGCAGCGTCCACGGTGCAGAGGAGCAGGCATCCATGCCCCGGTAGGCTGCGTCCAGCGTTAGTGCGATTTCGGAGGCTTTGTCGAGGGTGAGGTCACTCTGCTCCAGCAGTCGCTGTCGGGTGTAGTTGGACCTGTGGCCCGCTACGAAGGCATCCCGGATCAGTTCCTCCGTGTACTTAGTGGACGTTACCGCCTTACACCCACAGGCCCGGCCAAGCACGGACAGTGCTTGGAGGTATTCCTCAGTCGATTCCCCAGGTTGTTGCTTGCGACTCCCCAGGAGGTGCCTGGCGTAAACTTCGTTCACAGGGCGCGTGTACTGGGTCTTGAGGAGCTGGAGGGCGGCTGTGTACGAGGTCGCGTCCCGGATGACTGAGCACACTCGGTGGTTCACCTTGGAGATCAGGACAGACAGTTTGTTCGCATCCGTTACGACTGCAGTGGAGGCAGTCAGGAATGCCTCGAAGCACATGAGCCAGTGAGCAAACTTGGTGGAAGCGTCCGCTTCCCGACTGTCCAGGTCCAGGCATGCTGGTGTGAGGATCTTCTCCATTATAAAAAATTTAGTTAATAAAATTGATGCGCCATCAATTACTCAAAAGACTGAGGTTAAGCGAGTAACAACCAGGCTTTTATTAACTAAAGAATGAAGGTCTAGTCTCGAGTGGTCGACCCGTCCAGAATACTAAGGGACTGGGAGGTAGTCACTTATATACCTGGGAGGAGTCAGCCGAGGCATGTCCAGACCTGTACCTAGTGGAATACACATACAGACACAGACAGGTATAACAGTGGTTTACCACAGTAGTATAGAGGCGGGATCTGCACATGGTGAGTCACCGGGCATGAGTGGGCTGCAGCTAGGCCAGGGGGAAAGGGTAGCGCAGGTGCCAGCTCCCCAGATGGCAAGTTCTGCTGCAGAGGACTTCGATGGGGCAACCTTCAGAAGACGGGGGAAATAAAAACAGAAAATGCTGGAAATACTCAGCAGGTCAGGCAGCATCTGTAGAGAGAGAAACAGAGTTAATATTTCAGGTCGATGACCGTTCATCAGAACTGAAACGTTAACTCTCTTTCTCTCTCCACAGACCCTGCCTGACCTGCTGAGTATTTCCAGCATTTTATGTTTTTATTTCAGATTTCCAGCATCCGCAGTACTTTGCTTTTGTTTTTTCAGAAGAAGCGTGGATATGCACACAGAAATGCTTGGTGCAATGGCAGGCCTGCCAGAGAGCCTGTTGTTAGTGTCAAGGAGCATGGAAGAGTCCAGCTCCAACATTGCACGGGGCTTTGTGCAGAGCTTGGAGCCCAGGATTTCCAAGATGGAGTGATGGGCAACTCAATTAGAGCCTTTATGGATCCTACCATGATGCTGGGTGCGATGCGCGATGTCACACAAGCAGAAGTGGCCCAACATCTGAGTGCTGCACTGGAAGCTCAGACTTCTGTCATGCAGGCTCAGCTCAATGCTACGCAAGATCAGACTGCTGCCATCATGACCGTGTTTACGAGTGTGGAAAGGGGCCTGCAAAGTCCCACAGCAGCCCAGCAATCTGTCCTCTAACAGATGGCTAGGAAAGCTGAGACGCCGCCCCAGGGGAGTGGCAGTGGCTCCATGGAGCAAGAGCCCACTGTCCTCTCTCAGGATGACAGGTACTTCCACCACTGCCACTCTGCCAATGCCATTGCAGTTGCCTGTCAGCCAGCCAGCCCAGACTGCTGCTGCCCATGCCAAGATGGTGCAGTCTAGAACCGGGCCTTCTAGGCCTAGAGCTGCTCAAGGTTGTTCTGCAGTGTCCCCCACGGAAAGTCAGCAGCTTTCCACCAGCCATGCTGCAGCCACTGGAGTAGCATTGCATAGGAGCAATGGAATAGACAAAGGAGACAGATACTAAGGAAGATTAGTTGACTTTATAATGTAATATTGGAACTAATCATTTATAAATTATGTTTGGAATGTTTGTTTCGTGGTGGCTTTAATTTCAGCATTGTGCCCAAGAGGACATTGTGATGTTCTGTGACAGAGGGATTGTAAGGTGGGGAAGTTTTGAGCAACGGGGATCTGGGGTTTCGTTCAGGAGAACCAGAGTCTGATGATACGCTCCCGACAGCCCGTCCGGAACGGGCACTTGCAGGCTGCCTCCACCCTTCCTCCTCCTCCTCTCCCTCATCCTCCTCTAGCTCTTTCTCTTTCTCTTCCGCTTCCTACTCCTCCTCCTCCTCCTCCTCCTGAGGTGATCGCGGAACCCATGGTGGCAAGGACTGTGCCCTCATGATGACCAAGTTGTGGAGGATACAGCAGACCACTACAAATGGGACACCCACTCCGGTGAGTACTGGAGAGCGTTTCCCAAGCGGTCAAAAACAAAGAAAGGCTTGCATTTATATAGTACCTTTCACGACCATTGGACGTCCCAAAGTGCATTACAGCCAATGAACTACTTTTTGAAGTGTAATCACTGTTGTAATGTTGGAAACACAGCAGCCAATTTGCACACAGCAAGCTCCCACAAACAGCAATGTGATAATGACATGATAATCTCTTTTAGTTATGTTGATTGAGGGATAAATATTGGCTAGGACATCAGGGATAACTCCCCTGCTCTTCTTTGAAACAGTGAATCTTTTACATCCACCTGAGGCAGACAGGGCTTCGGTTTAACATCTCATCCGAAAGACAGCACCTCTGACAGTGTAGCACTCCCTCAGTACTGCACTGAATTGTCAGCCTAGATTTTTGTCCTCAAGTCTCTGGAGGGGGACTTCAACCCACAACCTTTTGACTCAGAGGTGAGGGTGCCAACAACTGAGCCACAGCTGACACAAGCTGTAGCTACAGTAATCCTGACCAGCACCAGTTAAAAGTGCTAAGCATCAGTTTAAAGCATTGAAAGAGCACCTTCATGGTGAAGCGGAGCCTCTGAACACACTGCTCCTGGCTTAGGTGCAGGTAGGAGAAGTGCTCCCTGAAGACCCGTGGTGAGTAAGGCCTCTTGCTGAGAGCCCTCCTCCTCCTGCTCCCTCTGTGAGCAGCTTGTCTTTGCTACCTCTGCTCCATCTCCCTGTCATACTGCAGCACGAGTAGGACTGTAAGTGGAGCCCCTATGACAGGGATCAAATGGTTTACCCAGTAGGAGCCAACGCCTTCCCACGTCCAGCAGCACTCCCTGCACACTTTAACTACTTTATAAAAGTCTTCCATCAAACCCGAATTGATGTAAACTCTGCAAGTCCCAGTACAAGAGAAAAGATCAACTTACCTGCAAGTTGGATGTATCCCTTTAAATAGTGCTGGTGAGGGACCCTCGTCCAGCTGAACATGTGAACATGTGTGTTTAGGAGAGGGTGTTGTTTGTAATGGCGACTTCCAAATTGGCAGGTCGTGCGTCAAATCAGCATTGCATGCTGACTGACGTCACGATCTACCTACTCTGCATACAGCCGGTGCACGCATGTCCTGCCCACGCTATCGCCTTCACCAAGAAGGCGAGCAGCGCGGGCTGTGCTGGAAGTGGGTGGAAGAGAGGAGGCCACCATTTTATTTCCAAAACTGGCCTTAACTGCCGGTGCTAAGGTGCCGAATTTTGCGGCCCTATTGTTCTCATTTAGAATTTATCGACCAACGTGGAAAAAGCAACTCAGACTAGCACTTTCCAAACCTCCAGGCCCACAAACTTCAAATAGGGCAAACCAGTATGTAGCAAATATGAGTGCAAGTTGAAACTAGTTGCCAGGACTTTGAGGACCGGAGCTTGGGAACGCACACGTGACCCATGAGCCACAGGTTGGACACTCTGGATTTATATAATACTTGTTTCTCTGTTAAAGGAAGAGTTCACCCTTTGATTTGAAGTCTTTTCTTTGGTTTTGCATCATTGTGAAGTGAAAATCACAGAAAATACATAGGATAACTGCCCTGTATAATTTAAATTACATTATTAAAATCTGATTAAAGTTGCTGATCTCATGTCTGCACGCACATTTTGCCTGCAGACATACTTATATGTAAAGTACTGGCCCTTAATTTCCACAGACTGTCTGCTGCTGCATCTCTGTAACTTCATGGGCAGTGCGGTGGAAACCCCGCTTTCAGGGGTAAACAGGATTTCTGCCTCATTTCCGGCAAAGTTACAGCGGTCTGAGGAAATTTAGAAATCATGTTAGTAACTTCAGTTTAGGAAGGAACATTCTCTGCGGGGGATACTGCAAATTTAGACAAGAATCAACATCAGATATCTGGTCCCATTATTTATGATTTTACTTCAGTTGCAGCTAAAATAATGCCTTTATACCTTCTCTTTTGTCTTTTATCTTCTCCACCCACATCGCTTTACTCTATTTTGAATTAAAAGGATTTTAGTTCAAAAGCAATAGGAAATAATGATCATCCAGTCTTGCATTATATTTCTGTAAACTTTTTTGGTTCATTTTCAAGTATTTTCTTCCAAATATAAGATTTCCTGTGCCATGTACTCATGCACTAACATGATAGAGGATAGCCGATGGCTCATTCCTATGTTCTGCCATTGTTGCTCTTTAATTGGTGGCTTTGGCATGTTATGAGCGATGCGAGTCAACTTGCCCTTTCATTTCCCTTCCTCCTTTAGACAGCCAATATTTCAGTGCATTAACCCCACTGTAGTAGTCCATTAACAGAGACTGGAACTAACACATGCACACATTTATATATACTTAAAATAAGCCTCATATTTCAGTAAGTATGCCTATCACATATTATACTGCGTGCTCTGATGAAAGCTCACACACAGACCATTAGCCTATTTTTCTCCAAATACAAAAGCAAAATACTGCGGATGCTGAAAATCTGAAATAAAAACAGAAAATGCTGGAAATACTCAGCAGGTCAGGCAGCATCTGTGGAGAGAGAAACAGAGTTAACACTTCAGGTCGATAACCCTTCGTCAGAACCTATTTTTCTCTTTCAGATGCTGACTGATCGGCTCTGCATTTCTAAGTATTTTCTTTATTTTACATTTCAGAATTCCAACTTACACTATTTTTCTTTTTATCTTTGCTTTAAGTAGAAATGAAATGCAGCGCACCTTAACATTCACATATATACTAACTGAAACTGCGGGTAAAAGTGGCAGGACCGAGCTAGAGAAGGGAACAATCCACCTCAAACTGCTTTAAAGGCTAGGCACTCTATTCAATCAGCCTATTAGAAGAGGACAATCCCTGTTTCTATTTGATCTTTGTTATCAAGAGACGTTCCATAAAGAACACGAGTGACAGTTTGTAAAATTAGAATGTCAAATGTTATCTGTTTAAAGGCTGTTTTTTTTTAAATTTGGGTGTTCACAACACTACGAGTTGATTATTTAATGAATCGCCCTCATATTCCAGGCAATATGGACACATCTCCCATCCCTGCTGTAGTACTGGGGAAAAGGGTCATATCCTCAACTCTACATGGTCAAAGAACATATACCGACACTTCAATCTCAATACTAATGAGTTCACCAACATACTGGCAAGGAAGTGGCAGAAAGCATATCATAACCTTCAAGCTGACCATTGCCCTCAAATTTGATATCTGCATATACTTCCAGGCTAGTGCAGAGGACATCAGCCAATGTGTTGTCCACGGGTGCATCAAGCAGATGACAGATATTTTATTCAGGAAAGCCAACAGTGTTATCTACTTTCTCAAGGTCCAGCAACTGTAGCATGACAGAGCTGCCAAATTCCACAAGTACGTGGGGTGATTGTTGAAATCCATATGACCAGTCAGGCTCGGAGACACAATGGCCTACATGAACAAAGAAGGGTTCTGCTCTATCACTGTGCAACTGGTCAGTGACCAGCAACACCCTATCATGCTGGCTTCCCACGAAGTAGCCATGATTTTTTCATTTTGCACCAATCATCTGTACCAGGTTTATTCAAAGGTGAAAGGAGACTGGGAAGACGGTTCCTCAGAGACCAAGGTTACCCCCTTCAGCTCTAGCTAATAACTGTGTGCAGCAGCCATGCTCAGATGCAGAGTGCAGATACAATGAGGCCCATCCAGCTACCAGAATCATTACTGAACGTACCACTGGCACCTTGAAGCAGTGTTTGGACAGATCTGAGGTGCCTTACCGTACAGCCACCCCAGGACTCTAATCATTATTGTCTGCTGCCTAACTTTGATATAAAAAAGCCTAATCATGGAGGAAGAGAACAATCCAAAATCAAGCCCAGAATAGGAGGCAGACAGACAGTGATCGAGATGAGAAAGCTCCTGTGATATCAGCATAGCCAGAAGCCTGGAGTGACAGGCGCTCATCCAAGATACATATACTGGAGTTAAATACACGAGCTACCGTTTTATCGGACCCTCCTATTAACAAAAATTTAAAATTCGTTTATGGGATGTGGGCGTCGCTGGCAAGGCCAGCATTTATTGCCCATCCCTAGCTGCCCTTGAGAAGGTGGTGGTGAGTCGCCTTCTTGAACTGCTGCAGTCTGTGTGGTGAAGGTTCTCCCACAGTGCTGTTAGGTAGGGAGGTCCAGGATTTTGACCCAGTGATGATGAAGGATCGGCGGTATACTTCTAAGTCAGGATGGTGTGTGACTTGGAGGGGAACTTGGAGGTGATGGTGTTCCCATGCGTCTGCTGCCCTTGTCCTTCTAGGTGGAAGAGGTCGCGGGTTTGGGAGGTGCTGCCGAAGAAGTCTTGGCGAGTTGCTGCAGTGCATCTTGTAGAGGGTACACACTGCAGCCACGGTACGCTGGTGGTGGAGGGAGTGAATGTTTAAGGTGGTGGATGGGGTGCCAATCAAGCGGGCTGCTTTGTCCTGGATGGTGTCGCGCTTCTTCAGGGTTGTTGGAGCTGCACTCATCCAGGCAAGTGGAGAGTATTCCATCACACTCCTTACTTGTGCCTTGTAGATGGTGGAAAGGTTTTGGGGAGTCAGGAGGTGAGACACTCGCCACAGAATACCTAGCCTCTGACCTGCTCTTGTTGCCACAGTATTTACGTGGCTGGTCCAGTTAGGTTTCTGGTCAAGGGTGACCCCCAGGATGTTGATGGTGGGGGATTCGGCGATGGTAATGCCGTTGAATGTCAAGGGGAGGTAGTTAGACTCTCGCTTGTTGGAGATAGTCATTGTCTGGCACTTCTGTGGTGCGAATGTTACCTGCCACTTATCAGCCCAAGCCTGAACGTCGTCCAGGTCTTGTTGCATGCGGGCATGGACTGCTTCATTATCTGAGGAGTTGTGAATGATGCTGAACACTGTGCAGTCATCAGCAAACATCCCCATTTCTGACCTTATGTTGGAGGGAAGGTCATTGATGAAGCAGCTGAAGATGGTTGGGCCTAGGACACTGCCCTGAGGAACTCCTGCAGCGATGTCCTAGGGCTGTGATGATTGACCTCCAACCACCACAACTATCTTCCTTTGTGCTAGGTCTGACTATAGGTTTACTAGGGCTCCTTGATGCTACACTCGGTCAAATGCTGCCTTGATGTCAAGGGCAGTCACTCTCACCTCACTTCTGGAATTCAGCTCCTTTGTCCATGTTTGGACCAAGGCTGTAATGAGGTCGGGAGCTGGGTGGTCCTGGCGGAACCCAAACTGGGCATCAGTGAGCAGGTTTTTGGTGAGTAAGTGCTGCTTGATAGCACTGTCGATGACACCTTCTATCACTTTGCTGATTTTTGAGAGTAGACTGATGGAGCGGTAATTGACCAGGTTGGATTTGTCCTGCTTTTTGTGGACAGGACATACCTGGGCAGTTTTCCACATTGTCGGATAGATGCCAGTGTTGTAGCTGTACTGGAACAGCTTGGCTAGAGGTGCAGCTAGTTCTGGAGCACAAGTCTTCAGCATGATAGCCGGGATGCTGTCGGGGCCCATAGCCTTTGCTGTATCCAGTGCGCTCAGCCGTTTCTTGATATCACGTGGAGTGAATCGAATTGGCTGAAGACTGGCTTCTGTGATGGTGGGGACCTCAGGAGTAGGCCGATATGAATCATCCACTCGGCACATCTGGCTGAAATGCTTCAGCCTTGTCTTTTGCACTCACTTGCTGGGCTCCACCAGCATTGAGGATGGGGCTATTCATGGAGCCTCCTCCTTCCGTTAGTTGTTTAATGGTCCAACCACCATTCACGATTGGATGTGGCAGGACTGCAGAGCTTTGATCTGATCCGTTGATTGTGGGATCGCTTAGCCCTGTCTATAGCATGATGCTTCCACTTTTTAGCATGTATATAGTCCTGTGTTGCAGCTTCCCCAGGTTGGCACCACATTTTTAGGTGCGCCTGGTGCTGTTCCTGGCATGCTCTTCTACACTCCTTATTGAACCAGGGTTGGTCCCCTGGCTTGATGGTAATGGTAGAGTGAGGGATATGCCAGGCCATGAGGTTATAGATTCTGCTGCTGCTGATGGCCCACAGTGCCTCATGGATGCCCAGTTTTGAGCTGCTGGATCTATTCCATTTAGCACGGTGGTAGTGCCACACAACACGATGGAGGGTGACCTCAGTGTGAAGACTCCACAATGACTGTGTAGTGGTCACTGCTACCAATACTGTCATGGATAGATGCATCTGCAACAGGTAGATTGGTAAGGATCGACGTCAAGTAGGTTTTTCCCTCGTGTTGGTTCTCTCACCACCAACTGCCCAAACTTGCAGTTATGTCCTTCAGGACTTGGCCAGTAGTGCTGCTACTGAGCCACTCTTGGTGATGGATGTTGAAGTCCCCCCATCCAGAATACATCCTATACTCTCAGTGCTTTTTAACCTTGTGAAGTACTGAGGGAGGGTGGTAGGTGGTAATCAGCAGAAGGTTTCCTTGCCCATGTTTGACCTGAAGCCGTAAGACTTCATGGGGTCCGGAGTCAATGTTGAGGACTCCCAAGGCCACTCCTTCCCGACTGTACCACCACTCCTGGTGGGTCTGTCCTGCCCTGCCACTGGGACAGGGATGGTGATGGAGGAGTTTGGGACATTGGCTGAAAGCTATGATTCTGTCAGGCTGTTGCTTGACTAGCCTGTGAAACAGCTTTCCCAATTTTGGGACAAGTCCCCAGATGTTGGTGTGGAGGACTTTGCAGAGTTGATTGGGCTGGGTGTGCCGTTGCCGTGGTCATAGCCAGGTGGTCTGTCCGGTTTCATTCGCATTATGTTTCGTAGCAGTTAGTTACAACTGAGTGACTTGTGTTAGATCCGTGATTCTTTAAATAGGATGTTTCCCCAAGAACTACACGGAGGCTGTAACTTAACAATCAACAGGTGTTTACTGGAGTAGGGTAGTCTCAAGACTGGGAGTACAGAGGCAGGCTCAAGGCTCATATACAGGTGTGGTCACTGCCGGTACTACAGTATAGAGGAGCTGTAAAAGTAGTTCTCCCTTAAAGGTACATACACTACAATTCCTCCCCTTTTAGATTAACTGTACCCATAACATTCAAATAACAATTAACACTTTAACTTGCACATTAACAGAAATAGTCCATTTATAAATTCAGTCTTTGGGGCGGCTTCCGGATCCTTTCTGGATAGCGCCTTTCCTGAGGTTCTTGTTCTTGGTGCGGAGGCGATTCTGGCCCCTATCCATCGGTTCCCACTGCTACTGTTTCTGAGGTAGATGCTGCCGGTATGTCGGGTTCATTCCCAGGTACGCGAGCCATGGGGTTGACTCATTCCTGTGACGCTAAGATCTGGTCGACGTGGCGCCTCACAATGTTCTCCCCGACATCCACTGTGTACATTAATGGCCCCTGCCGTGTGCATATCATACCAGGTTGCCATTTCTCTGTTCGGTAATCACGGGCCAAGACTGGTTGTCCTACATTGAAGCTCCTTGTCGGCTTCTCATTGATGTGCTGGAATTGTTAATCCTCGACATTTCTTCGCACATTTGGCCTGAGCAAATCCAGGCGAGATCTCAACCTTCGGTTAAAGAACATCATGGCCGGGGTCTGGTTGGTGATTGTATGTGTCGCATTTCTGTAGGCTAACAGGAAATTGTCCACCTTATGCTGCAGTGGAATGTCGTCATCGCACATGGCCCTTACTGCTTTTTTAAAGGTTTGTACAAACCTCTCAGCCAATCCATTGGTGGCTGGATGATACGGAGCGGAGGTGTAATGCCTTACCCCATTCCTTTTCATAAATCTTCGAAACTCTTCGGGCACAAACTGTGGTCCGTTATCAGAGCAAATCTGCTCTGGCAAGCTGTTCCGGGCAAAGATGGTCCGTAGGACTGCAATAGTTTTCTCCGTGGTGGTGGAGGACATTTGGATCACCTCAGGCCATTTCGAGTGCGCATCCACAGCTATTAAAAACATTGAATCCATGAATGGACCAGCAAAATCAATATGCACCCGTTGCCATGGAGAGGAGGGCCACTCCCAAGGGTGTAGAGGGGCATGTGGTGGTGCATTTTGGACCTTCTGGCATCCTGAGCAGCTCTTAGTTAGGTCCTCGATTTGTTGATCAATCCCCGGCCACCACACATAAGCCCTAGCAAGGCTTTTCATTTTCACCCCTCCCAGATGACCTTCGTGAAGCTCATTTAGCACTCTCTCCCTTAACTTGGGTGGAATTACCACTCGGGATCCACACATCACTGTCCCCTGGCATACTGACAGCTGTTCTCTTCTGGATGAGAATGCAGGCAACAGTGAGTCGCCATGTGTTGGCCATCCCCTCACCGTCAAATCATATACCCGAGACAGTGTCGGATCATTGCGGGTCTCCTTCTCTATATCCGCGTTAGCTATTGGCAATCGTTCAATTATTGACGAATAAAATATCTCGATAGGGTCCACTGCTGGTGCTTCCTCCACAGTAGGCAGTGGCAAGCATGATAGCCCATCAGCATTTCCGTGCTGTTTCGTGCCTTTATATTGTATTTCATATTGGTTCGCCGCTCGAAAAAGGGACCATCTTTGTAACCGTTGTGCAGTCATCACCGGAACGTCCTTCTTTGGATTAAAGATGGAACCAAGTGGTTGGTGGTCAGTCAGCAAGGTGAACTTCTGTCCATGCAGATAGTGGTTGAATTTTTTTACTCCCCATACTAGGCTGAGGGCCTCCCTGTCGATCTGGGCGTAGTTGCGCTCGGCTGAGGTTAGTGACCGAGACGCAAAGGCTACTGGCCTCTCCAACCCGTCCAGGAATTTGTGCGACAACACCGCTCCAATACCATAGGGTGGTGCATCACATGCTAACCGGATAGGTAATGCTGGGTTGAAATGGGCCAACACCTCTTTTGATGTGATCAAATCTTTGCACTTCTGGAAAGCTCGTTTACATTCGTCATTCCACTTCCATAGTAACCCCGTTTGCAGTAGGGTATTCAGTGGGTGTACTAATGTAGACAAATTTGGTAAGAACTTATGGTAGTAGTTCACCAACCCGAGGAACGACCTCAGTTGTGACACATTTTCCGGTGCTGGAGCCTTGACTATTGCCTCAATCTTTTCAGGGGACTTATGTAACCCCTCTTCATCAATAATGTGGCCACAATATGAGATCTGCTTCTGGAAAAACTCGCACTTGTGGCGATTAGCTCGGAGCCCATATTCCTTTAATCTAGCGAGCACCTTCTCCAGGTTGGCGAGGTGCTCACTGTCATTTTCGCCCGTGACCAGGATGTCGTCCAGATAACACTGGGTCCCTGGAATTCCTTGCAGGACTTGATCCATTGCCCTTTGCCAAATAGCCGGAGCCGATGCTACCCCGAAAACCAGTCGGTTGTATTGATAGAGACCTTTATGAGTGTTGATCGTGAGGTATTGTTTCGAGGCTTCTTCTACCTCCATTTGCAGGTACACCTGGGCCAGATCAATTTTGGTAAAGCGTTTACCCCCAGATAGCGAGGCGAAAATATCCTCAATCCGTGGAAGCGGATATTGTACCGTGTGAAGGACTGGGTTCACTGTCACCTTGAAATCCCCACAGCTGCGGACCCTCTTTGGTTCCCCAGGCGTATTACTCAACGACCTCTTCATTACAGGGACGATGGGTGTAGCCCACTCGCTCCAGTCTACTTTGGACAGTACTCCTGAACATTCCAACCTTTCCAGCTCTGCTTCAACGGCTGGTCGGATCGCGTAAGGCACCGGTCTGGCCTTAAAAAACTTTGGACTTGCATTTTTCTCTATTTTAATCGTTGCTGTTATGCCTTTTAGTGTTCCGAGTCCCTCCTGGAACACTTCTTGTGCGTCAGTTAGCATTTTTGACAGTCATCCAGGTGTGGCGTCGTCATCCTTTTTGGCCTCAACCTTCAGTGCCTGTATGGAATGCCAATCTAGTTGTATCTTCCGGATCCATTCACGTCCTAGTAGTGGTGGTCCTCCATCTGGCAATACATATAGGTCCATTTTAGGTATTTCCTGGCCTTTGTATATCACTTTCACCCTTATTTTTCCTTTGGGGTAGACTTTTTGCCCCGTGTACGTCTTCAAGACAATCTCTGTAGCTTCCAAAGGTATATGTGGAAATAACCGCTTGTAGTCCCTTTGGTTTATGACTGTTAGGGCTGATCCAGTGTCCAATTCCATTTTCACTTGGACTCCGTCTATCTTGAGTGTGACCCAGATAGTCTGGTGATCCTCCATTTTGGTTACCTTATGTAGTTTCAGACAACCCAGCTCCTTGCTTCCGGAGTCTGTATCACTTCCCTGTTCGTCTGAACTACTGTCCATCACCTTATGTACCTTTTTGTACTTCTCCTGTGGAGATTTCCTGCTGTTGGTTTTCTTACCTGACCTGCAGACTCTTGCTATGTGTCCTGTCTTTCCACACTGTCTGCACACTTGGTCCTTGAACCAACAATCCTTCTGATCGTGTGTTGTTCTGCCGCAGCGATAACACTTCCCTGCTCCATATGACATTTCATTGGTGCCGTATTCTTGCGGTCTCCGTTGTATCTCTGCAGCGCCCCGTGCGGCTGCTTCGTGTGATACTGCCATGCTGAAAGCCTTGTCCAGCGTAAGATCCTTTTCTGATAGAAGCCATTTCTGGGTTCCTTCACTTTGAAGCCCACACACAAACTTGTCCCTTAACGTATCTGATAGTCCCACTCCAAACTGGCAGTCTTTCGATAACTTGCACAGTTCCGTTAAATACTCAGCATTACTTTCATCTTTATGCTGGTTCCTTTTGTGGAACTTAAATCTTTCTGCTATCAGCAGCGGTGTGGGGCTTAAGTGGTCCTGTAGGATTTCTACTGTGCTTTCAAAATTCTTCTCCACGGGCTTCTCTGGGGTTATCAGGTTTCGCAGTAAGCCGTAAGTTTTTGTACCCATGGAATTTAACAAAACCAGTGCTTTCCTAGCATCTGTCACTTCATTCACCCTGCAGTACACCTCAATGCATTCCACATATTTCGCCCAATCTTCGACTTCATTGTCGAACACCGTGATGCTGCCACTCTTCGCCATCCCTGGGTGTAATTTAACTGTCTAACTGGCATCTCCCGCGCTCTCCCTTCTTCTCCGCTGGAACAAAATGGCGTCTCCCGCGCTTTCCTTCCTTCCCGTGCTCGCCCTTCTTCTCCGCTACGGCTTCTAAAAATGGCGTCTCCCGCGCTCTCCCTTCTTCTCCCTGTGGACGCGGTTCAGCCCTTGAGCCCTGGCTGTGCTCTGCGCGTTCTCCTGTGCGCCTTTCCCGTTGCCATCGCTCGGTCCTGAACCTGGCTGCTGCTTTACCCTCTCTCTCTCTCTCTGCTTGTTTTTCCTCGATGCCGCTCAGTTTTTTTAACCCCCGGCCGCGCCCTGTGCGCTTCACCCTCTCTCTTACCCCATTGACACTGCTCAGCTTTTCTACACCGTCGGTCGGCTCCCGCTGCCGCTGTCTGGGAAGGGTGTGCGCTGCACCTGTTGCCAGTCTGTTGCTGGATCGTCGTGGTTGGGGAACCAAGCCCAGCTCTCAACAGCCACTCCTGCAATGTTTACTTGCTGCCGGATGACTGGGTGGTTGCTCGTGGTCGACGCCCGTACATCTGGCCTCGACTTTCTTCCACCGTCCTCCCGGAGCAACTCTTCGACGGGAAATGTAGAGTTGCAGGCAGATTCGAGTCAACCTCGTCGTCACTGTTAGATCCGTGATTCTTTAAATAGGATGTTTCCCCAAGAACTACACGGAGGCTGTAACTTAACAATCAACAGGTGTTTACTGGAGTAGGGTAGCCTCGAGACTGGGAGTACAGAGGCAGGCTCAAGGCTTATATACAGGTGTGGTCACTGCCGGCACTACAGTATACAGGAGCTGTAAAAGTAGTTCTCTCTTAAAGGTACATGCACTACAATTTGCAGTTACGATTCAACCACATTGCTATGGCTCTGAAGTCACATATAGGCCAGACCAGTTACAGATGGCAGATTTCCTTCCCTAAAGGGCCAGATAGGTTTTTACAACAATCTGATAGTTTCATGGTTACCATTACTAATAATAGCTTTTTTTTTTAATTCCAGATTTATTTAATTAACTGAATTTAAATTCCCCAGCTGGTGGGATTTGAACTTACCTCTCTGGATCATTAGTTCCAGGTTTCTGGATTATTAGCCCGGTGATATTACCACTACGCTATTGCTCCCCATATGGATACAAATAGAATAAAGTGGCTCAAGCACTTTCTATAGCACTGTCCTTTCCACCTCTCAACCAGCAGTAGTGCCAACCTTTGCTGCACTGCTACCTTTTTCTATATAATCAAAATCTCTCAACAAAGTTCAATTGCAGTTCAATCACTTTATTGCCCTACTTAGTGTCATGTGTGAGTGATGTCCCACAGAGTTTTCCTTTAGTGCTGATGCATTGTGTTCACTGTCTAATCCTAATCTATGATTTAAGTGACTCCCTTGTGGAAGGAGTAGGTATACTAGCTGACTGTTGGGTTTCAGTGGTAGCCAGTTGGAATTCAGGTGGCCTTGTACCTTCTTGTGCTGTTTCCTTAGATGGCCTTGCAACTGATTCTGCCACATCTGTTGATGCTATAGCTGACTGGCTCTGCCCACTGTCTGGCATCTCTATTGGTCCTTGCACAGTAATGTTGGATGGGGCAGATGAGCTGTAGCCCTGAGAGACAACAGCCTGATCCATACTTACAACAGCCATGCCACTGCTGCTCGGTATTCCCTCAGCACAGCTGTTGACCAGCATGACAGCATACTTGAGGGCAGCAATTCTGAAGCCTTGCCTCAGGGTTCTTCAATCCAATTGCCCAGAGAGCCTCATGAAAGTTAGAGCTTTTATTGTAGAAATCTGAGCTTTCATGAGAAATATTCACACTGGGCTTAGGATCTGTGCCTGATCAAGGGATATGGAGAGAAGGCAGGGACAGGGTACTGAATTTGGATGATCAGCCATGATCTCATTGAATGGCAGAGCAGGCTCGAGAGGCCGAATGGCCTACTCCTGCTTCTATCTTCTATGTTTCTATGTTTCTAATGAGGGATCCATGCAGATACCCCAGGAGTTACTATAAGCCCCACAGTAGACTGCATAACAGACAACTGTTTTTCCATCCACTCACAGAGTCAGCTACTGGAATCGTCTGCACCCCTAGCCATACATTGTGGGGTATTTTATTTGAACTGAGTGATTCCTTGCTCCGACAGCAATCTTCTTTTATAAGCAGTTCCTGTGAAATCAGGTTTCCTAGACACTACTGCTGAGAGAAGAACTGTGCTGACCTTCCAGCCAGCAGATGCCTGTGCCTATCTGCCATAACCATTTGCTCAGCCTCACTGGTCCTATCTCCTCAAACTAACTACAGATAACGGCAACTACAGACCGATTGGTCTCACTTCCATTCCATGTGAAATAATGGAATCGATTATCCGGAGTAAACTTGAGGATCATCTGAAACAATAACCCAGTTAGCAACAGTCAGATTGGATTCAGAAGGGAAACATAGGGCAGGATTTTCATTGGGCCGTGGAGTCGGGATTGGAGGCTTGGGGGGGGGGGTTAAGATCCCGAAATCAGGGGTCCCGACCCCATCCCGCACCCAAACCCGCCTCCATGCCAGTTTCAAAGGAGGTGGGTACCCGCCCCGCACTGGGACCTGCCTACCCGAGGCAGGAAGGGATTAGTACTAATTAACTGCCTGTTAACAGCTAGTTAACAGGCAGTTTTTAGCCTAATCCCTATTTTTAAGGTTGAAGTGTGGGATTTCCCACGGCTCCAAACCACGCCAAGTTGGAGGAGGCAGGCCGTCGGGTTAAAGGACTCAGAGGGGTCGAGATGTCGGTGTTCAGGTGAGTGATGTGTGCATGAGTGCAAAGGTAAGTGTGTTTGGTGTGTCTAAAGTGATTAAAGAAGTTTTACATACCTTTTCTTACCTTTTCAACCTTCCTTCCTTTAGGTCTCGGGAGTCCCTCATCTCACCGGCACAGAAAGCAGAAAGGCTGCGATCTGTCAAAAGTGACAGCCTGCAGCTTTCTGTGCAGGAGAGATTTCTAACTTAGTCTGTGGAGAAGGACTCATGTTAGAAGTAAGACTGTCAGTGTTTGACAGCTTCAAACAGCTGTGAAACATGGATATTTCATCTGTCAAAACCTCTTGACAGATGAAATTTCAGTCTGTGACGTCACCTGTTGCCGGGTGGCCCTTAATTGGCCTGCTGAGCCCACTGGGCGGGCTCAACAAGGTCAATCAAGTTAAAATCGCATGGATTGGCCGCATCTCGATGGAGGCGGGACTACAACCCTGAAAGTTGTAGTCCCGCCTCCTACCCGACTCCTGAATGAAAATCCTGCCCATAATGTCTGACCAACCTCCTCAACTTCTTTGGGGATGTGCAAAGCCTAGTGGACTCTGGTAAACCCGAAGACGTAGTGTACCTCAATTTCCAAAAGCCTTTTGATAAAGTTCCACACAAAAGGCTATTAATTAAACTCGAAACTGTGGGGATTCAGGGTAAACCCTGGGAATGGATAAGAAAGTGGTCGATGGGTATGAGGCAACACGTACTCGTTAGAGGTGTTATGTCGGAATGGGAGGAAGTACTGCATAGGGTACCTCAGGGCTCAATGCTGCAAACATTACTATTTCTAAATTACTTAAATGACCTAGATTCAGAAACTCAATGCAAAATGGTCAAATTTGCAGATGATACCAAGCTGGGAGGAACAATGGAATCGGAGGAGGCTACACAGAAATTACAGAATGAGTAGGGAAAAATATGCAAGTGGGCAGAACAATAGCAGATGAAATTTAGTGCAGCCAAAAGTAAAGAACTACACATGGGAAAGAAAAATAGATGACATCTGTACTCCATGAATGGTGTTGAAATCACTAAAGCTGAAAGAGGCCTATGAGTCTTAATAGACTCAACTCTAAACATGTCTAACCAATTCAGAGCAGCAATCAACTAAGGCAACAGAATGTAGAACTACGTAGTCAAAACAATAGAATATAAGTCAGAGGAGATGATGTTCAAACTGCATGGTGCTCTGATCAGACCGCAACTTGAAGGCTGCATCCAGTTCTGGTTGTTAAGCAACAAGTGAAACTTTCAAGCTCTGGAGGCAGTGCAGAGAGAGGCACAAGGCTGATCCCCAGATTGGGGCCTGAATTATGAGGAAAGACTGGAGAAACAGGGGGTATCCAACTTGGAAAGGAGATGTCAGAGAAGTGAACTTATATTAGGTATACAAGATTGTTAAGCATATGGACAAAGTTAACCGGGAATATTATTTTAAATTAAACTGTGGGAATTGAACAAAGGTTCAAATTATTAAAAGGTCATTTTAGAACTGATATCAGGAAATTCTCCTTCACACAAAGAATGATCAATGTGTGGAATAAGTATCCAGACAGAGCAGTGGAGGCAAAAATCCTGGAATCAGTTAATAAAACAAGGTGACAATGTGGGGTGGAGGGTTAGTATTTCTCTGGATAGATGAATTAAGATGGACTGAATGGCTTTTCCCATCTGTAATTATCTTGTTATTGTGTATCGCTATCAGCATTCTCCAGGGGTGTGTGTACATATAGCTGTGCTCATTGCAGTAGGAGCAATTTTAGAAGTGGGCATATTGTATATCAGTTCTGATGAAAGGTCATCGACCTGAAACATTGGGGTAGATTTTCATAAAGCTGTCGGGAAGGAGGCGGGACTTCAACTTTCGGGTTTTAGTCCCACCTACATCGACGTCCAGCCAATCCGCGCGATTTTCCCTTGATTGACCTTGTTGAGCCCGCCCAGCAGGCTCAGCAGGCCAATTAAGGGCCACCCGGCAACAGGTGACGTCACAGACTGAAATTTCATCTGTCAAGAGTTCTTGACAGATGAAATATCAGTGTTTCACAGCTGTTTGAAGCTGTCAAACACTGACAGTCTGACTTCTAACCTGAGTCCTTCTACACAGACTCAGAACTCACACCGGCACTCAAAGCTGAAGGCTGTCACTTTTGACAGCTCACAGCCATTTTGCTTTCAGTGCCGGCTGAGTGATGGACTCCCGAAACCTAGAGGAAGAAAGGCTGTTAAGTTAAGTACAGGTAATTTAAACTTCTTTATACACTTTAGACACACCAAACACACTTACCTTTGCACTTATGCACCCATCACTCACCTGAACACCGACATTGCGACCCCTCCAAGTCCTTCAACCCAACGGCCCGCCTGATCTAACCTGGCGTGGTTTGGAGCCGTCGGGAATCCCACACGACACCCCTTAAAATAGGGATTAGGCTAAAAACTGCCTGTTAACAGACAGTTAATTGGCACTAATCCCTTCCCGCCTAGGGTCGGCGGGTCCCAGTGCGGGGTGGGTACCCGCCTCCTGTGAAACTTACGTGGAGGCGGGTTTTGGGCGGGATGGTGTCGGGACCCCCGAATTCGGGATTTTCCCCCCCCACACGCCTGAAACCCTGCCTGACGGCTCCCGGAAAATCTACCCCATTAACTCTGTTTCTCTCTCCACAGATGCTGCCTGACCTGCTGAGTATTTCCAGCACTTTCTGTTTTTATTACAGTGTATAATGTATTTTCGAGAGGTGTGGGGCATGCTCCCAGGCAATTTTGATTTTTCACAGATCTGCTATTTCATGTGAGATTACCTCACTAAACTGGATAGAAACCAATTACAATGATGAATCGTGCATTGTGCTAATCTATTATCAGCAAAATAATAGACTTGTCTATTGTTTCAAGTTGTTTTTTTGCTTTTCACTGAACTTTCTTGAACCTAGAAATGACTGTTGCTGATATTAGCGGACAAACTCTTAATGCATTCATATGATATCCATATATGATACACAGGTATTAAACCATTTATTCTAAGCAGCTTTAATACCTCTGTTAAAATCACAGTCAGAGGAATGCCATACAAATGTGCTATGTGTTCATCTGCTAATATTGCCAAGAGTCATTTATGGCTTTAGTCTCCGATGAATCATTGATTATAGTGTAGGTTCAAAGTAGCTGGCACTGAGGGGGCAATTTTAAACAACCTAACCCACCAGTCTGAAAACTGACAGGATCAGGCGCATCGCTGGCTTTACACCCCACCTGATTATGCTCTCCATTGAAGTCATTAGAGAGTTATATTGGGCGGGGTATTAAAACGGCATTCCACCCGATCCCATGGGTTTCCCACCCAGCATATTAGGTTAACAGGAGTCACCCTGATCCTGATTCCTCGCTGAAGTTATACCATTTCTCTGCGGGTTCTACCAATTTCTCACCAAAGTTATGGCGGGAGATCAGGACGAGCCCTGCAGAAATTCAGGACCCGCAGTTTATTATGGGGACTGGCACATTCAGGGTTTAGTAGTCTTTGGTGGTAGCACAAAATAGTCGATAGCGCATTGGCAGCCCGTTTTACACCCTGCCCGGCTCCCTTTCCTGTGGAAAAGTATATTAGGTGGGATGTAAAATCGGCTGCTGATTCACTATCGCCAAATTTGCATTACCGCTGGCGACGAATTCCACCCCCACCCCATTGTGTTATGACTTCCATCTGAAGGTGGCTGCCTGCATTTGAGGGTAAATTTCAAAAACTTTATTCAGAGAAAGTTTATGTTGCGTTTTTTTAAATACAGAGAGTGTGTGTATAGGGGACAATGAAAAGAGCAATGAAGTATGAGCTCTGAACCTAGGGTGGGAGGGACTTTTTGTTTCATTCTCCTCAACTCCTTCAATATTGCTTTACCTAATGAGCTCCAGGGTGGTCCCTTCAAATGGGCTGATGGGCTTAAAATTCCTGCCCCCCCACCCCAGTCTTCCTTTAATGCAGCGATTAAGTAGGCCGGAACTTTCTGTTCAGCCATAATGCCGGCAGTAATGTAGCAGGACAGGGTGAGACATCCACTGAACCATGTGTTTACTATTGACCCTTGTGGATTTTCCAGGGTCAGCAGACTCTTAAATATTATTGGACAAGCTCCCAGCGAAACTTCCCCGATGACTAGAGTTTTAAAGTGGGTGGCGGCAGAGGGAATCACTGGTGATAAATGCCAACATGACCCCCATCCCAGACAACTGTCCAACGACAAAAGAATGTAATGATCTCACAAGGGTAGGCAAAGTAAGAGAAGCCAGCCACAGCGTCCAAGAAAAGAAAAAAGAAAGACTTGCATTTATATAGCACCTTTCACGACTACCAGACGTCTCAAAGTGCTTTACAGTCAATGAAGTACAATGAACAATAAAGAAGGCAATGTACAACCATATTTGTCATTATCTTGCTACTAATTCTCCCTGTGTTCCCAGGCTTCATAGGGAATTGATGGTTTTTCTCTGGTATTTTGCCTCTCCCAGGACAATGTATGACTGCTGCGGGAGAGAGGGGTGGGTGAAGGTTGATGGTATGTGTAGATCGCATCATGTTAGCATGGGAAAGGCTTGATGGTCTTATCTTGTACTTATTCAAATATTCATATGTTTGACTATGCAAAACTGAGCAAGGACCTGGCAGGATGGATGCCTAATCCATTTTCTGCTGCTATCCACCAATAACACCACTAAAAATGTGCATGCAGCAGAAAATCCTACCTGTAGTCTTCAGGTTTGATAGTTTAAGGAGCACACAGTATTAATACATAGTACTGGTATCCTGTCTGCACCTGAGGCAACATTCATACGAAGCTAGGTTATTTTATGACAATTTCTTGTGTCAAACCCCTTTAAGATGTCTAACAACAGTTTGCTGCATGGATTTGTCGCATTCTGCAGTATAGCCAAGTATTCAGTGAGCTGCTTCTGCCACAACAGCATTTCACAGGATAAAGTTCTATGAATGCTTAGGAAGGGTCAGTGTAAAATGAACATGAGGGAATATGTTTTGGCTTGCATAGATGCTGCACTATAGCCTTACCTTGGCAGCTTTCTTCAGGTCAATCATCTTCTTCCTGATCTGTAGAGGCACAATGGGTCCTTCAATCTGCTGTTATGTTTGCTGATCCAGTCTTTTTTGAGGAAGGTACCCTTCTGTCCCATACAGGACATCCCTTCTTTGCCACACTTCATAGGACCTCCAGTGATCAGTCATCAAACATAATCATGTTTGCTCTGGTAGCCTCTGATTCTAATTCAGTGAACAGCACGCTGTGCAGGAGGAAGATCAGGTGAGCCACACATAGTGCTGCAAACAATGATATCAGGGGTTAATGGGCAGATGAGAAATCTCCTTACAAACCTTAATAACCCACAGTTAACCACCGAATAGTGCAGCAAAACCAACTTCCAGAATCATGCATCAAACAATCTCCATTAGACCATAAGGGATTGGCTGCCCCCTACTGGACTACCAAGAAGTGAACACAATAAAAAGCCCAAACTAATGGAAGGTGCACGTTGGGAACCCAGCAGTTATTATTTCCAATACAATGGCCCTGAAATTATGCTAGTGGATGAACGTTTCAAGGGTTTGTTTGAAATTCTTTCCCCACTATTTTAGCAGACATGTTAACCCATTTATTTTAAACAAGATCATGTCTCCATTAAAATAGCAGTGAGGGGAATTCCAGATGAACGTATTATGCATTCATCCATTAATATTCCATGGCGCAATTTCAGGAGCAATGAATTCTCAGTCTCAACCTCACTGGGAGGCAAAAAAAGAATCACAAGGCAAATCAGCTTGACCTGTTCCAGTGCACTGTCTGGCTGCCAGATACAGAGGCATTTTGTCAGGGGAAAAGAGACAGGCTGTTCTGTTTCTATTCTAGATACATTTCTTGTTCTCAGACCTTTCCCCTAGACTGCCCTTGCTCTCTATGATCCAAACCGTACCTTTCCCTACCCAATTTAGGTCATTTGTAGTGAGCCTGGGAATAAAACAGAATACCCCTGTTCTTGTATTTCACTGCTGATTATATCATGTGCCCTTGTGTGATCTTCTCTACTTTGGAAGGCACTAGAGTAAATACTTCAATAGACCATAGCTTAAGCTATAAAATGCCAACCAAATTGCTAAACAGTTAACAAATACGTGAACAGAATTAATGACCTACTGTAGATTCACCATAGTTTCAGGCTTACCTTTCCTTCCTCAAAAAATAGAAAACTAATAGGCTAGACTGGATCCCAGGCCCTGAAAGTTGCTTGGCAATGCGATCCCAGCAGTTACGTCTTGGATCATACCCACCGGTAGACTCTAGCATTGACCATGCAAAAGTATGTGTGGTCGGAGAAGGACACCTGATTTGCTTGGGGGCCAGTGGATGCTTGTGCATCTTGGGCCCCCACTAATCCACACAGGTGACAAGCTCCAACGCTTGTTGTCATCTGGGGCAGAGTGTGCATGGATACCCCAACCCCTCCTTGACAAAGACCATTTTGTGGCCCCATCACCCACCTTTGTCCAATAATATGATTCATTCAATATAAAGCGACTTCCCTTATCTTTGAGGGTCCAGGTTGCTTCCCTGGTCCAGACCCCGCTCGTACCCTTCAGGAAACCAGTTTGCCTCAACTCATTAGGCATACCAATCTCCAAACTTACACTGGCTCCCTTTTGGGCTGAGGAAGCTGGGATTCCCAGCAGAGGCAGCCCCTGCCTTTGGCCTCTCCTTTTTGACACCTCTGGCCTTGTTTGCAGCAGGAGGAAGCTCTGTCCCAAACAAGGCCACTGGAAGCTCCAACATGTATCCAGGTTTGCAGCAACATTGGCAGAATCCTGCCGTAGTTAAAGCAGGAGTCCACCAGAATGGCTTAGCAATTTCAAGCCAAAGGACCCTGAATATTAACCTTTACATGGCAGTTTGTTGCTAACTGACCACAAAGTCTCTCTTTCTCTGGCATCTCTCTATTATGGCTTCAGATGGACTACACAATTTGAACAAGACAGGCTGAGAAAAGACTGGGACATTTAAAATTTTTGTTTCTTATGCTCAAAAAGACTTGCCAATAAAATATATATATATATATATATAAATAGAACTCACAAAAATCTTGTATTTAAGCTAAATGGCTTGCTCCATCCCTGACTAGACACATCTGAATAGTAACACAATCATCAGAGAGTTTGTGTCATGCTACGTTCCTGCATGATACCAGGGGTGTAGGTTATGGCATCTCTCCACGAGTCATGTGCAGTGCGTCCTGAATCTGTGCCAGGTAGTCTGGAGAAGGTGTTGAATGCAGGTGAAGTACTGTCCAGGTGGGTGCAAAGTAAATTTACGAATAAGTTGACCAGTGCCAATCCCATGACCATATAATGGCTGGCCATAGGCATTAGAAGAAGGTGGGGAACATTAACACGTGGCAGTCCTCTCAGATTAGGAATCTATGTGGTGCAAGGGAATCTAAGAATCCGAGAGAAAAACAAATAGCAATGTTGCGCTGAGAGGGAAAAGAACAAAAATTAAATTTCTGGCCAGTTCTGCTGAATTCTGCACAGCTTTGCGTCATAATTTCATTCTCCTTTCCTGCCCCCCCCTCCCCCATTACTTTAGGTCCTTGCTGCCACATTCCTTACTTTTCCAGGATTGTCAGATGGTCTGGTCAGCCAATCCTTCTGTGGTCACCATTAATATGAAACTGGGGGCGATTTTCACCCTACCTGTCCGACAGGCAGGCAGTTAAAATCGACAAAGTGACTTATTCACCGATGTCAATGCCCGCATCCCGTTGTCGTCAATCTTAGCCTACTCTACTGAGAAGGCAGCAAAGACACCTTTTTGAAACAGGTGGGGGCCCTTCCTTAACTACGCAGATCAGGGGTCCCATGATGTCATCGGGCCCCAATCGCTATCTTAATTCCGAACTGAGCATGGAAGCTGGTTTCCCGCCAGGTGACTATGTGTCAGAAGAGGATGTGAAGCAGGAGAGGACATTCAAGGTAAGTTTTGCACTTTCCTTTGTGGAGCCAGGAGGGCTCCTCCAAGCCTTCCCCTGCCCTAGACTCTCCCCCTCACTTCCCTACCTCAAGACCCCCCTGGAACCCCAGTCCCCACACTTAACTGAATGCTGACAGGTGGGCAAGGGATGCCCAAATTTCCACAGAGTGCCAGCACTTTCAACAAAGTCCCGCCCATTCTGGTGGTTAAAATCGCCATGGCTTCATTCTGCCTTGGGCAGGTGGGAATCTAACCAAAACCAGCGAATTCCACCAGAAACCCGTTGGCAGTTAAAATTCTGCCCCTTCCCCCTTTCATGGGGTCAATAAAAATATCTCTGACAGCTACTCTCCCTTTTTCCTCAGTTACTCTCCCTTTTCCATGGTTACTCTCCCTATTTCTCTCTGTTTCTTTCTCTGTTACTTTTCCTGAGGGTGACATTTCTGAGTTTGGTCACCTGCTTAGTACTGCTCGCTTTTTCTGTGTTACTCTAGAAATATCTCCCAGTCCCAACTACATCCTTTTCCTTCAGGAATCTTTTCCAACTGTGCCCGCCACCCCCCCCCCCCCCCCCCCCCCCCCAGCTCTCCTGAACAGAGAATCCGTGAGCATACAACACAAGATGCTTTGATGCTCCCTGGGCCTGTGAACACCTGATCAATGTGCAATTAGCAACTTCGCAAGATTGTAAAGGCAAGTTGGAGCTGAGTAGGAAATCAAGTCTGGGGTCTGTGCAACCATGGGGTTCATGGCTGTCTGAAGCTGGTCCTGGTATTTGGCTGACATAAGCTGTGCCTCTGTAAGAGATGGGATCAGTCCTAATAGCTTTTCTTCTCCCTCTGAGGTGGGACACCCTATTATTATACAGTACTCCACCTAATGGGCAAGTCAAGCATTGGTGCACTTACTGAGTTCAACTGCCAATCAAAACTGAGATTCAAACACATTCTAGAGTGCAGACTGAACCACTTATCTATTTGAAAATCTATTTAAAAAGTGCAGATGTACATTTCCTTTTTCATGATCTGCCTGCAGTGTGGTAAATGTTGGAGGCAGTGTAGCAAAAGTCAGTTATGGAGTTGAGTTACGCTGGAATTTGAAAACCTACAAAAAAAACGAATGTACTCAGCAGGCATTCAAAACTGCCTTGCCTTGGTACTAGTCGCATGTTGTTAACCTGTTTGATCGAAAGATTCTGAAGATTGTATACGAGAACTATTTCTGTGCATATTGGCAGTGACTAAAATGGGAATGTTTAGAGGTCAGGAAAAATGTTGAATGCTTTGCTTAATGTAGGCTGATTTTTTGCATCCACACTTATGCTCCTGCTGTATTCACTAGAAAAGGAAAGTATGATGCAAGTGCCATTGGCAACTTAATCACCTAATCAAAAAAGCAACCTCCCCATCCAAGGAAACAACGAAATACTTAATAAGTAAAATTAATGTAACACAGGCCTGGTTGCATAGACTAAACAGGGCGTGTTACAATTACAGTGAAACCCAGTTAGAATGATCAATCTGAGCACACTTCCTTTTGATTGTTATATCTGGTTGATCACTACATGCGAATTCCTGCGTTTCTGTGCACCAGAGAGCGGCAGAAATGAAACCATGGAGTGGAACTGATTTTATGGTTTTTATTTGCAGAAAAATAACAGTGCAATTCTAAAACCAACAAACAATGCAAATGCATTCATCATAAGTGCCTAAATAGTTGGCAGTACAGCAAATGTCTGTAATTCTCCTCCTTTGTTTACTTGATTCCAGGGAACAGAGAATTAGGATAAGTGTTAAAATGCACGCAAGTTAGTATCATGAATCGCCTCTTTCCCCATTTTTACAATCGATAAGCACTTCTCCATTTCATGCTGTCTTGACATAGCAAGTGTTTCCTCATCGCTTCTGATTTTATTTCACTTATAAGCCCTGAAATTGCGAAACAGATCAAGGAATGGTGGCAGATCAAAGAGTTGGCTCTGGAGGTAATTCTGCCTCATTTGTGTGCTCCCGAGTTTCCAGCCATTGTGCCCCTCTCCTGTGGGATTCTGTGTTGTGGATACAGTCTTGCAATTTTGGGGCTACAGGCCTGGAAATTTCACAGGGGTTCTCCTGATTTCCCACTCCAGCAGGGCATCGGCAGAACCCCCAGAGGAACAACGTAAAAGCCATTATGCCTAAACTCATGAGCTTGCCGTAAATTTCAGCATGTGCCAGCTTCACCAGCATGTTTCATTGGGTACCACTTCTTGATGGGCTGTCATCGGTAGAAGTGCAGAAACGCGGTTTTCAGTGAGTGTTTGGTCATTTGCGTTTGCACAAGCTGTAACGTTCCTTCCTGACTATGAAACATTGAAAGGGAATGACTGCAAAACTGAACCTTACAATGCTCAGTGATCATTCGAACCAACTGCAAACAACGAGTATAGGAACATTGGAACCAGATTAGGCCGTTCAGCCCCTCCAGCCTGTTCTGCCTAGCAGTTAGATCATAGTTGATCTACATAATTGAGAAATTATTTTGGAAAGCCAGATTTGATCGGTAATGCTGACTGATCACTATAAAGCAAATTCCTCTCCATTATCTGAACTGAGCTGTAGTTTGGGACTACAAGTGAAGCATGGAAGGACCTCAATGTACAATGCTCTATTCCATAAACTGACCTCAGCTCCATAAATTAAACACCTATAAGTATTCTTTATTCAGATATCAATATGTATCATTTCCAAACATGACCCAATTTAAAACAATAACTGCATTCTTTGTAAATTCTGGTAACTTTACAATAAAAATCTGTGCTAGAAATGTGTTTATTGGTGTGTTCCTTTGCATTAATGTATAGGAATGCACTGTCTGACAGGGTGCTGAAAGCAGATTCAATAGTAACTTTCAAAAGAGAATTGGATAAATACTTGAAAAGGAAAAAAAATGCAGGGCTATGGGGAAAGAGCGGGGGATTGGGACTAATTGGATAGCTCTTTCAAAGAGCAGGCACAGGCTCGATGGGCCGAATTGATTCTTTCTGTGCTGTATCATTCTATGATTCTAGGACAACACTTGAAGAAGTGTGGTAAAGGGAAACATATCAAAGGGTTCAGATAACATAATAAGATATGAGAATGAGGCATGAAGAATTTGTCAACGACATCTGAAACCAATTTGTCTTCCATTCTTGAAATATACTGTATCTTATCTTCATTCTGATATATATATGTTTTTTTTGGGGGGTGGGGGAATAATTCTGTCCTAGATCAGTTTGTTTTTTTTAGTGGTGGGTGCCCAGACAGTGAGCAATTCCACTGATGGAATTGCATGACGTGTATTGAAGTGTTATTCCACCACATGACTTGACCTGCACTGATATCAAATTTTATTTACTGGACCTCACAGGGAAATGGGAAACCTTGCCTCAATTATAAGCTGTTGGTAGAAGAATCCTACAATAGCTTGTCTCTCCAGATGGTATATGTGCTAGCCAGTACGGGATTGAGCCATACAGACCAAGAATGCCTTTGGTTTGATCCCCCGAATGCACTGTGTTAACTGATCACAGACAAGGCCATTGTAGGTCAACACAACTGACTCAGCACTCCAGGGACAGGGAATCACCGCCTGGGTTTCTACTGCTAGTCACTATCTGGCGATTGCGAGTATGGGGATGTCAGGTAAAGACAGGCTAGGAGTTGATTGGCCTGAGTGTAATGCACACCGCCAGAGTGGAATAGTTTTCTGCCATCCACTGTTTAGGTACGCATGTGAAGATTAGCCACTTAGTGGAGGTTACAGGGGCTGGCCAATGCCTGTGGCACTATATTCCAGCAGGAGTTGGTGTCTTCAGGAGAAGGGGGTGGAAATTCGAGGGAAACAAGAAGTCTCAGAAAAGGTTGAACAATCAAAATTGAACAAAGATGACTCGAGCCAGCTGATGTTGAGGCCATGTACATCTTTACCCATGCAACATACAGGCCATCATACCAAAGAGATAGTAGTCTTAAAATGATAACTTTTACCCAAAGCAAAAAAGGATTTTTAATTTGATTTGCTTGCTCAAACTCCATGAGACCAACTCCATGAGAATTCTGCTCCCGGACGTGTATGTTTAAAGAATGAAAAATATAATTTACTTCTTTTGAAAGTGTGTGCATTTCCTTAAAGTAGAATAATGCGTTTTTCCCCCCTTACATTGGAATATACTCAGCTGAGAAATTGTACACCTATATGATACAATGAGCAGAATGTGCTGATATAATATTCATGCAAAGTAGTCACTTGAAATATAAAAAAGTTGTCAATTAAATAAATACCCTTTATAGTGCTGTTATTTTTCTTTCCAGCCCCTTGAACTGTCCATCATTCCCTAACCAAGAGGACATGAAGATGAACTGCTCCCATTCTTCACCCACCTCCACTCTTAAGCTGCTGCTAGGAGGTAGCACCCTCCCTCCCGCCCCCAACCCCCCACCCCCAACACCACCACCACAGATACAGCACCAACTTGTCCCCAACAGCTTTTTGTTCTTGCTACATTCTAATGGAGCTTGCATTTCCACTTTGTCCCCACACACACATGCAGACACAGACATACACGAGCACAGACATACATGCGCAGATACACATGTGCAGACAACACACATGCAGACATATGTAGGCCTAGACACTTGAAATATAAAAAAGTTGTCACACAAACGCGTGCAGACACAGACACACGTGGGCAGAACACATACACGCAGAGGCACACACATGCAGACACACTCACATGCAGACATAAACACAGCTTATGCTTTTGATATCAAAAATACTCATTAAAATAATGAATTCCTACAAAAAATCACCAAAAATTCTTCCTAGTTGTCCCTATGGAGAGAAAATATGGGAAGAATTAAAAATAAATAATTAACAGTTGCTACTTTCTTTGGGTCATTACATCTAAATGTAGTACACACTCTGGATTGTAATATGCCCACAGATGGCCAGCTTGGAATATCCTAAAGTGTCTGTAATGCTGAAAGAGAGTGTACTCTGGTGGAAACTCATGGCTGTCCTAGAATCGAATGAATTTCAAATGCGGATAATTGGAATTCCTCCGCATGGCAAGTGGGAACCAGGAGAACTAGCTGTGCTACAGCACGATTTATGGCCATTTTTCAGTGGTTGCAGGAAAGTGTTTTTTTTAAGTTACTGGGGTCAAAAAGGTTATTGGCACATATTAAATAACACACAGTGGCTTACATTATAAAATCATCAAATCAAAAGTTAAATCAATACTTGCCACTTGAAATAAAATACCGCAATCATGTAAAGTGATAAAAATGCATCTCAACTAGATTTTTTTTGCTCACCTCAGCCACAACATTTTGTGGATTTATTGTACAAGAATGAAAATAAGAAAACATTTGGAGAAATCTGCTCATACTGTTCTATTATAGTCACACAAAGTGAGAGCAAAGCAGTCAAATAAAACAAATCTGATCAATTTCCTTATACAACGTAACTATTGACCTGTAATGGTACAAACCTCTGGCATTTGTTAGAACACTCCTTTTGCATAAACCAGTTGGAAAATCTGCCTTTGTAGGGTTCATGTTTTTCAAATAGCCCTTAGCTTTTCATAATAACTCAGTAAATGTATGAAATTAACCATTAAAATTCTAGTCACTGAAATTAACTTATTGTAATTTGGCAAACCTGTACAAACAAATATTGTATAATTATCATTTTAATCTTGCTGGTTTATACTCTGAGGTAAACTATCAGGTAAACTATCCCTCCTTGTCCTTCTTGACCTGTCTGCAGCCTTTGACATGGTTGATCACACCATCCTCCTCCAATGCCTCTCCACCGTTGTCCAGTTGGGTGGGACTGCACTCGCCTGGTTCCATTCTTATCTATCTAATCATTGCCAGAAAATCACCTGCAATGGCTTTTTTTCCCACTCCCGCATCGTTACATCTGGGGTCCCCCAAGAATCTATCCTTGGCCCCCTCCTATTTCTTATCTATATGCTGCCCCTTGGCGACATCATCTGAAAACATGTCATCAGTTTCCACATGTACACTGACGACACTGAGCTCTACCTCACCACCACTTCTCTTGACCCCTCCATGGTCTCTAAATTGTCAGACTGCTTGTCCAATATCCAGTACTGGATGAGCAGAAATTTTCTCCAATTAAATATTGGGAAGACCGAAGCCATTGTTTTCGGTCCCTGCCACAAACTCTGTTCCCTAGCCATCGATTCCATCCCTCTCCCTAGCATCTGTCTGAAGCTCAACCAGATTGTTTGCAACCTTGGTGTCATATTTGACCTTGAAATAAGCTTCCGACCACATATCCATGCCATAACTAAGACCGCCTATTTCCACCACCGTAACATTGCCCGTCTCCGCCCCTGCCTCAGCTCATCTGCTGCTGAAGCCCTCATCCATGCCTTTGTTACCTCTAGACTTGACTATTCCAATGGACTCCTGGCTGGCCTCCCACATTCTACCCTACGTAAACTTGAGGTCATCCAAAACTCGGCTGTCCATGTCCTAACTCGTACCAAGTCCCGTTCACCCATCACCCCTGTGGCTGACCTCCATTGGCTCCTGGTTAAGCAACGCCTCAATTTCAAAATTCTCATCCTTGTTTTCAAATCCCTCCATGGCCTCGCCCCTCTCTATCTCTGTAATCTCTTTCAGCCCCACAACTCCCCTCGAGATATCTACTCTCCTCAAATTCTGCCCTCTTGAGCATCCCCGATTATAATCACTCAACCATCGGTGGCCATGCCTTCAGCTGCCTGGGCCCCTAAGCTCTGGAATTCCCTGCCTAAACCTCTCTGCCACTCTACCTCTCTTTCCTCCTTTAAGATGCTCCTTAAAATCTACCTCTTTGACCAAGCTTTTGGTCATCTGCCCTAATTTCTTCTTATGTGGCTCGGTGTCAAATTATTGTCTTATAATACTCCTGTGAAGGACCTTGGAACTTTTTATTATGTTAAAGGTGCTATATAAATACAATTTGTTGTTGTTGTTGTTGTTGATGTCTGGTTTACACTCAAATGGTACAAACAAATTGTCTGGTTTCCACCAGTATAAAAATAGGTTCGACATTAGTTGTGTTTATATTGCTGTGCTGCCATGCTAGTGTCACCAGCTCCCAGTGGATAGCAACAGCTGGCCGCAACATAATGGCAACCTTGCTAAGGCTAAAGCCTGTGGAGACCCAGTAAAAAAATAGGAACTGGAGGTATTGGAGAGTATTTATTCCAACATTAACAAAAAGCTAGCAGCAGATCAGTAGCTACTGTGATTGAGTGCCTGCCTCCCAAACAGAAGGCTTTGAATAAAGGAGCTTTTACATTATTACAGTGCCACTGACTCCTGGCATGTGGCTGTCACACAGTCACTGGCACTGCAGATTACAAACTTACTGGCCTACTTACAACCACCAGCAACGAAGACCCAATTTTTACTGTGTCTCCAAATCTGTTGCTGGTATTGCTGCCTCCCACACTCTCATTCTAATTCACAAGAAAATGACAGGTGAGGAAGGCCATTTGGCCCATCTTAGTTCATCCACGCAGAAAGGCTCCACAGTTCACTTAGAATGTCACTTCATCATAAAGTCAAGGAGGTTGGCCAGGCACGATTTCCTCACTTCCCCCCACCCCCTTGAGCACACGCTGACTCTTGAATACTGTGTTATTGTTATTCAGATGTTCTCCAAGTTTGCTCCTGATAATTCATTCCATTATTTTACATGGCTTTTATGTAAAACTATTGTGTCACTAGTTATATAAATCACAATTCCTTCCAGGATTTTGCCTCCACTATTCTAACCGGAAATCTGTTCAATTTGATCACTCTATGTGAAGGAGACCTTCCTGATATCAGTTCTAAGTTTGCCTTTTACTAGTTTGAGTCTGTGTCCCCCAGATTTACTATTTATAATCTTATATACCTCTATAAGATCACCTCTAAGATCTCTCTTTTCAAGGCTGAAAAGCCCAAGTATCGCCAGTCTTTCCTCATAACTCAGACTCCTAACACAAGCGAGCAGCCTCAGGGTTCTTCTCTGTACTGCCATGTATCTTTCAATACCTCCCTATGGCTTGGTTACCACAACTGGGTACAGTGCTCAGGATGTGGCCTGACCAGAGCACTATATAGTTTGAACATGGCTTCTTCCTCTGAATTGTATTCTACTGTTTTGGTAAATTTAGTTCAGCCTTCTATTAACTTTGTTGATTGCTGTTCTGCAGTAGATGAACATGTTGAGTGAGGAGTCTACTAAAACATCTAGGACTTTACACTTGTCCGCATTAAATTTCATTTGCCATTGTTCTGCCCACTTGCATACTTTGTCTAATCCATTCTGTCATTTTTGAGCTGTGTCCTACAAGCCCTCCTAGTTTGCAAATCTGACCAATGTGCATTGAGTTTCTGAATCCAAGTAGTTGATGAAAATTAGAAACAGTGGAGGTCCAAGAAAACAATCCATGGGGAACTACCTCCCCCCTCCACCGATACAATCCATCTAACAAGTATGTGTTATTTTCTACCCTTCAGCCAATGTCTTATCCATCCCCAACCTTTAATTTGAATTCCTATAGCCTTGAGGTCAATCAATAGCCTTTTATTTGGAACTTTGTCATTTCACTTTTGGAAGTCCAGGTACACCATGTTTTAGAAAAGCAAAATACTGCAGATGCTGGAAATCTGAAATAAAAACAGAAAATGCTGGAAATACTCAGCAGGTCAGGCAGCATCTGTGGAGAGAGAAACAGAGTTAACGTTTCAGGTCAAAGACCTTTCATCAGAACTGCCATGTTTTAGACCTTTCCACAGTTCACTTAGAATGTCACTTCATCAAAAAGTTAAGGAGGTTGGCCAGGCATGATTCCCCCTCCCCTCTTCACCCCCCCCCCCTTGAATACACATTGACAAATACACTGTTTCTAGTTATATAAATCTGATTTCTTACACTCTCTGAAAATGGGTGCCCTGTTAGTCTGTCTCCAATCTACCAGTACCCCCACCTCCCCCTGACCAGTGACTCCCTTACCATGACTGTCAATGCCTCACAAATCTTCGTACAATAGCAAAATACTGCAGATGCTGGAAATCCGAAATAACAACAGAAAATGCTGGAAAAACTCAGCAGGCCAGGCAACATCCGTGGAGAGAAAATAGAGTCAACATTTCAGGTGGCAAAGGGTTCACCTGAAACGTTGACTCTATTTTCTCTCCACAGATGTTGCCTGGCCTGCTGAGTTTTTCCAGCATTTTCTGTTGTTATTTCCTCACAAATCTTCCTTATGCTGAACCGGATTTGCACATCAGTGTTCTTACATCATCATGTAAAATTATTCCACACAAGTATCACTGACTTGGTTTGGTTTGATTTGTTGACTTGCGGGTTTTTTATGCCATGCTAAGTTTTTTTTCTGCAATGGAATAATTTTCAGTACTGACTTAATGCTTCTACTCTCCTTTTAGGAGAGGCTGATTCAGATCTGATCTTCCACACATGCATTTGTCACTTAAAATCAACTGCCAGCTTCAATGTGGGAGAGTTTTAGTAATTCTCGGTCGGATTGGTTCATTATTGTTGTGCAATTATATAAGTCATACTGAGCACAAAGATGTGAAATAAAACTGATACACAGAGCTGATACAATCAGCTGGGAAAGCAGGAAAGCTATTTTACTCAACAATGCTTTGGCAAATTATCCACAGTATATTAAGAAGCATATAAATTTAAGGGAACTTCCTAGATTTAGAGTAATAACCAGCACTATCTTTCATTTCCTACATATATGGGTGGGGGTGATTCTTACAGATTTGGAGTTCTCTCAAATTTGCTGATTTTACTTAACATCTATAATTTTTGCATTAATGTTGGCAGTCTTGTGCTATAAACGTGTCTATTAAATGTAACATGTAACAGTGATAAGCATCGCCTTTATAAAAGGTTATTATTGCCAACCTATTTTTGTTTGCAAACACACCGAGGTTAATCGTATGGCAAAACATCATTATGTCACTTGTGCACAGCACCACCCTGGGAAAAATGACGCACGAGTTTTGTGTCTCCAGTCTCCAAACAAAAGAATGGGGTTGACAATTCATTCATTCATTTAGGGAATGCATTTGTAAACAAAACGTAAGAATTGAACGCCACCCCACTAAAGAATGCAGTTTCACACCTAAACTATCGCTAATTTACAGGGGGTGAGAAATTATCTTGCCAATAATCTCACTTGAAACGTGCTTCTGAAGCATTAATGCCATACAAAGTGGAGTATCTTTCATGCCAATCGACTTTTTTGCTGTTGCTAAAACTCTTATTTTGGGGAGGGGGCTTCGCCTGTTCCAGCAGCGTTAGAAAGTGTGTGTGGGGGGGGGGGGGGGGTGCACAGCAGAAAAAGAGACAAAACAGTTGATTTCTATTTGAGTAATGAATGCTATTTGTGCCAATCACGTTTGGACCCCATTCAGTATCTCGGACTCTGCTCTTCATTCATTCCATTGTTGCCCACGCCGCGTCTCCGCCGTATGCTAATCAGCCGGCATGCGAGATCCAATGGGACTGCGGGCGGGGAAAGGGGCGGGGCCAGCGGGCCGGGTACATTAGCGCGTGCCCGAACGCGGCGAATGTTGCAACGTTGTGAGTGTGGAAGGGCGGCGGAGGCGAGCTTCAGCATCAGAGCAAGCTCCCACGCAGCATGTGAGAGGGACACACACAACACCGGGCTACTCTGCTACTTCCAATTCTCTCTTTTAACACCCAGGTTTTTTTTTAAAAAACAACAACCATCCGTCGCGACTGATGCAACTAGAAAGAGGTGCTGAGAGTGCAAGATTGTAAACATTTGTTTCACTGCCCACCTACCTTCAGGTGTTTTGGGCAAAGCGAAGCTAAGATTTTTTAAAAAAATCTGGTTTCAATCAGCTTCCTGGAAGGAAAGAGAGGAAAAAAGAACTCCTTGTTTGTTTACTTTGGATCTGGACTTAAAGAACAAAAAAAGGCAGGTTGTCAGGACTTTAAGCAATTACAAACGCATTGATAGCCGAGATCTAATGTGTTTGAATTAGGGCGAGCATGATCTCTCCCCCAAACCCTCAGTGATTCTCATGACTGTCAGTGACAGCTTGATGGATGCTTGAAAGGAAATCAATATCTGGCGTTGTATGCGGCGCCGTCTGTTGAATCATCTGGGCTGTTGTGGTCGAACGATCCGAAGCTATTCGGTGACAAGATAATTCATTTGGTTTGGTTGCATTTGTTCCAAATCCGGAGCCTCCTATGGTGGCGATAAAGAAGGCGCTGATGATACGTGTTATTGTCTGGGAGCTGGTCTCTGAGTTTGCAGGGATTGTAGCGTTCGCTTCGAAAATCTCTGCACACACCAACCAACACCCAGGCACTGGGACATAAAACAAAAGTTGGGAGAGGAGATCGGTCGCACTTTGAAGGCGGATTTGAAACGAACAGCTCGCATTTATTCATCTTCGGGTTCCTTTTTAAGCTTTCCGTGTTTATTTAAAAAAAAAAGAAAACGAAGCTCACCCCCTCCCAATGGCAGCGATGAGCGGGTTTGGATTTTGGAGGATTTTCTCCTGGTTTCTCCTTGTGATCGGAACGAACACTTGGAGAGAAGTTGCTGGCCAAGTTTGCCCGAATCATTGTACCTGTGCTGGGACGGCTGTAGATTGTCACGGACTGGGGCTGCGCTCGATTCCCAAAAGCATCCCTAGGAACACCGAGAGACTGTAAGTACAAACCTAATCGCAGCACCGATTCCTGCCCTTTATTTTCCAAACAGATACAGCGCAAGCTTTTACTTTTTAAAAAAATAGCTGGCATACAACATTCGCTTCAGTATTTCCCCATTAATGAAATAGTCTATAGCCAGTACTTGTGACAGTGAATCTTTTCTAGACCATGTTCCGTCCTGTTTAACTGTGATGCAGAGGTGGTTCTGGAGCAGCATGTCTGTCCATTGCACCGTGTGTAACTGACTCGTCTCATGTCTCACGTTTAATACAGGAGACGAGAGGAAGGACCTGCATAGGTCCGTGAGACCGGCATGCTTAAAAATCTGCGTATGAGCCTTGGTTAAAAAGCTTCATTTTTGCGCGAGGCTGCAATATTGGCATTGCACGGTGACAGACTCGGAGAGACGAGCACCGCAAGAGCGGCTTCGAACAAGTCATTCAGGAGTAGACGGGAGCTAGTTACACCAGAGAGTGGGGGTGATAATGAACTGTTCGCTTTGATCCACCATCAAACATCTGTGAGATATATAGAATGAGAGTCAGATGCAATCCTGAAATCACTTTGAATATGCACGTATTACTTGCTGACCGTCACGCTCTATAGGAGAGCACATCAATCGGCAAAGGTTTTGATCATTTTCCCTAGTTTCTCCTTATTACACATCTGGCTGAAGTGTTCACCCGTAACCGTACGATTTTAATTGCTAAACTCTGGGAGGACATATTTCTACATAGCGGTCAACTAGAGTATGGACTTCCTTAGGGATCATGAGATTGTTTCATGGACATTCGAACATACTTCGGCTATTTTTTTAAATGCTAGATCATTACAGATTTCAAGACTTCCGAAAATAAAATATCTTGTAGCGGTTCCAGAAGGACGCGTGGAGCCCAGAGTCCTGCTCCTCTGACAGCAGTTACCCCCTCCCTCCTTATTACTGAGGGTATTTCGCTTTGAATATAAGGTGGGATAGTGCAGTTTTTTAAGCGGTTCGTTCTGTGCAAGAGTATGAAGCCTTCGAGTAGGTTTGAAAGAATTGTGCCCTTATTGAGCTTAGTTAGCGAGTGTATAAGTGGTCTCAGATGCTTGATGGGATTAGATTTCAAGAGCTTGCTGTGCTGTCAAAGTCTACATTTGCACGCAGCATAAAGCCACACACACTTTTCTATGAATACTGATTTTTTTTAAATCCTAGATGACAGTGAGGTTTTCTGCATTTCCCGTACCGTGCCTTCCACTTTAAAAAAAAAAGAAGCAAGCAGTACGAAAAATTCCCAAGATAAAAGTTTCTTTTTAAAATTTATTCTAGTCTTTCAGAAATGCACCAACTGCAGCAAACGGCAACTTCCACTTCTTTAATCTGGACAACGGTAAAAGTTTAACATCTTGCCTTCTCCTTCCTGTTATGGAGATTCAGAATCAGCTTTTTTGGTAGATGGCGATCAATTGATAATGATTCAATAGTAACACCAGACATAAAAATACCTTCAGTCACGTTGTTCCCACATTCCGAGACTCTCCCCAAACCCATTGATCTTGCTGCATCCTTCCCCCACCTTCCAAATGTTCCTTAAAACCTATCTTTTTGACTGCCTCTCTTCTCTGTTCCTAATCCCCCTCCTACCCTTCCTCAAGCAATTGTTGACCCCAAAAAGTGAAGCACCTTGGGGCTTCACAGCTATGTTAAAGGCACAATATCAACGTAGGTTCTTCATGTTGCTGAGAAAAGAATCAGTATTTCAGTTTTTCTTCAACTGTTTAAATATTCTGTGGTTGTTAATTATTTATTGGTTCCCTTTTTATTTTGCTTGCAGAAACATTAGTAGGAAATGACCTGTCAGGAGGGCATTTTAACTCCCAAACATTCGCCCCCTTTTTGGGGAGTGGGTGAGGGGGATACATACTGTACTTCTAACATTTCCAGACAGACTTAAAAATGGCTTAAGTGTCACTGAGTGAAGTATCAATAACTGGGCGTAGATTTGGCCTCTGGTTTTCACACTTGGCTACACTTCAGGAAATGATAATGAGTCTGTCATGTTGTCTCTCCTTGCTTCATTGTCAAACACTTTAACATTGTTTCCTTTCAGGGATTTGAATGGGAACAACATCACAAGAATCACCAAATCAGCCTTTTCAGGATTGAGACACATGCGAGTTCTGTAAGCCCATTTCTATCTGTTGCACAATCTATAAATACATTTCTGCTACTTCTTGCTTCCAACTGTTCAGTTTGTGTCATAAATGTTTTTTTTTGTAAATTACAGCTTGGTATTTAATGTTACTTTGCATAGTCCCTTGTGAATGAAATGCAGGAACTAGGTGTTGCATGAATTAGCACAAAGCAGAGTCAGCAGCGACTATATGCCACAGAGCTACAACATAACACTCTCAATGCTCCTCTCCCACCTGGTTATTGGCATTCTAAAATCTTTCTGCAGGAAAACATGATTTATTTTAGACCTTAGAAGCTGAAGCACTGGGTGTATTAACTGTAATGATGTAATGCGGTGTTTTATCCAGTATCTATCCAATGTTCCAAGCTGCTTGCTGTTTTGATGATTTAATAGCACAGTGTGACAGTGCACTTGCCAAACTCTACTGGGCCATACTGAGCCTGTATTTTAAATTTTTGCTTCACTTGTTAGTTGTGAATAAATAATAGTATTCACCGGTCTTAGAGAATTGGCACAACCAAATGCCACTCGATGAGTAGCTGCAGAGATACAGCCAGTATCAAGTACTTCAAATGCAGAAATTCTTGAACTGAACAGAATTCTTGCATAAATCACAAACGTTAATATTGCTCCTCTTAACAAATATTTTTGTATTTGATCATGTATATGCTTCTTTAGAAAAAAATTGTAAATTGCCCTTTAGCCAAGTGAAATTTATTAAGAACATTATAATAGAATCCACTGCTCACAATTTATTTATACTAATAAAAGTGTTGGTGGACTTGTCATTCTGTAACAATGTGTACACTTACTCAACATGAATACTGTTCATTCAGTCTGCCTCTGTTTTTCTGGTACTACAACTTAAAAGTGCTCTGTTATTGGTAAATGTGTTTTTTCATACCTCTTCCCCTTTGCTATTGGCCTAGAAACCGAACTCTAAAGCACATTTCCAAGAATGTTTTTTAATATAGTTTTAATGGTGACATGCTTTCCCCCTCCCCCACCCCACACTTTCTTTCTGTGCTGCACGTGTAGCTGGATGGGTTTCAGGTGTCAGTAGCAGGCAGAGCAAATTAGATGTGATATCTCAAACTTGGGTATGATATGCTGTGAATAAAGACAAGCCAGCCCACGGTCTGCTGTTAATGTTTGAAATGCGGTCATTCGAGGTGTTAATGGCTGCCTGCTTGTTCGTTGCATTAAGATGCCATGGCTTCAAATTTCTGTCATCTGCTTCACAGACAGCTCATGGAAAACCAAATAACCACCATTGAGAGGGGAGCCTTTCAGGATCTGAAGGAGCTGGAGAGACTGTAAGTATTGTCAATAGCTGAACTTCACAAGGTGACTTCCCAGTAAACTAAGAATTCAAATATGGTCATTAGTATTACCAAATCAGGAGAAATCGAACACAGCAAGTGAAAGGAACATATTTCTCACTTTGAGATTTTTTTTTGCTTCAGCTTGCCTCTTACTTTGTTACTGGATTCCTCCAGTATCTAGGGTAGAATCATAGAATGGTAACAGCACAGAAGGAGGCCATTCAGCCCATCGAGTCCATGCCGGCTCTTTGCAAGAGCACTTCAGCTAGTCCCACTCCCCCGCCCTTTCCCCGTAGCCCTGCAAATTTTTTCCTTCAGGTACTTATCCAATTCCCTTTTGAAAGCCACAATTGAATCTGCCTCCACCATCTTTTCAGGCAATGAATTCCAGATCATAACCACTCGGTGCGTAAAAAGATTTTCCTCACCTTTGGTTCTTCTGCCAATCACCTTAAATCTGTGTCCGCTGTCAATGGGAACAGTTTCTCTATCTACTCTGTCTAGACCCCTCATGGTTTTGAACACCTCTATCAAATCTCCTCTCAACCTTCTCTGCTCTAAGGAGAACAACCCCAGCTTCTCCACTCTATCCATGTAACTGTAGTCCCTAATCCCTGGAACCATTCTTGTAAATCTTTTCTGCATCCTCTCTAAGGCCTTCACATCTTTCCTAAAGTGCAGTGCCCAGAATTGGACACAATACTCCAGTTGAGGCTGAACCAGTGTTTTATAAAGGTTCATCATAACTTCCTTGCTTTTGTACTCTCTGCCCCTATTCATGAAGCCCAGGATCCCGTATGCTTTTTTAACTGCTTTCTCAATCTGCCCTGCCATCTTCAATGATATGTGCACATATACTCCCAGGTCTCTCTGTTCCTGCACTCCCTTTTAGAATTGTACCCTTTAGTTTATATTCTTCCTACCAAAATGTATCACGTCACACTTTTCTGCATTAACCTGTTTATGTCCTCTTGACGTCTATCACTGTCCCCCTCACTGTTCACTATACTTCCAAGTTTTGCATCATCTACAAATTTTGAAATTGTGCCCTGTACACCCAAATTCAAGTCATTAATATATATCAAGAAAAGCAATGGTCCTAGTACTGACCCCTAGGGAACACCACTGTATACCTTCCTCCAGTCCGAACAACAACTGTTCACCACTACTCTCTGTTTCCTGTCACTTAGCCAATTTTGTATCCATGCTGCCACTGTCCCTTTTATTCCATGGGCTTCAGCTTTGCTGGCAAACCTGTTATGTGGCACTTTATCAAATGCCTTTTGGAAGTCCATGTACATCACGTCAACTGCATTGCCCTCAACAACCCTCTTTGTTACCTCATCAATAAACTCAATCGTTTCTAAAAACTTCCCACTACTGAGGTTAAATTGACTGGTTTGTAGTTGCTGGGTTTATCTTTACACCCTTTTTTGAACAAGGGTGTAACATTAGCAATTCTCCAGTCCTCTGGCACCACCACCATTTCTAAGGAGGATTGGAAGACTATGGCCAGTACCTCCACGATTTCCTCCTTTACTTCCCACAACATCCTAGGATGCATCCCATCTGGTCCTGGTGACTTATCTACTTTAACTACAGCCAGCCTTTCTAGTACCTCCTCTTTATCAATTTTTATCCCATCCAGTATCTCAACTACCTCCTCTTTCACTATGACTTTGGCAGCATCTTCTTCCTTGGTAAAGACAGATGCAAAGTACTCATTTAGTACCTCAGCTATGCCCTCTGCCTCCATGTGTAGGTCTCCTTTTTGGTCCTTAATTGGCCCCATCCCTCCTCTTACTACCCATTTACTATTTATATGCCTATAGAAAACTTTTGGATTCCATTTTATGTTAGCTGTCAGTCTATTCTCATTCTCTTTGGCCCTCTTATTTCCTTTTTCACTTCCCCTCTGAACTATCTATATTCAGCCTGGTTCTCACTTGTATTCTCAACCTGACATCAGACATACACCCCCTTTTTCTGCTTCATCTTACTCTCTATCTCTTTTGTCATCCAGGGAGCTCTGGCTTTGGTTGCTCTACCTTTCCCCCTTGTGGGAATGTGCTTTGACCTTACCCGAACCATCTCCTCTTTAAAGGCAGCCCATTGTTCAATGACAGTTTTGCCTGCTAATCTTTGATTCCAATTTACCCGGGCCAGATCCGTTCTCAACCCACTGAAATTGGCCCTCATCCAATTAAGTATTTTTACTCTAGATTTCTCCTCGTCCTTTTCCATAGCTAATCTAAACCTTATGATACTATGATCACTGTTCCCTAAATGTTCCCCAACTGATACTAGCTCCTCTTGACCCATCTCATTCCCCAGAACCAGATCCAGCAATGTCTCCTTCCTCGTTGGGTTGGAAACATACTGATCAAGAAAGTTCTCCTGATCACACTTTAGAAATTCTTCCCCCTCTCTGACCTTTACACAATTACAATCCCAGTCTATATTAGGATAATTGAAGTCCCCCATTATCACTACTCTATAGTTTTTGCACCTCTCTGTAATTTCTCTGCAAATTTGCTCCTCTATATCCTTCCCACTATTTGGTGGCTTATAGAATACACTGAGTAGTGTAATGACACCTCTATTGTTTCTTAACTTTAACCAAATAGATTCTATCCTTGACCCCCTACAGGACATCCTCTCTCTCCAGCACTGTAATATTCTCCTTACTGCCACCCCACCTCCTTTCTTTCCTTCCCTATCTTTCCTGAACACCTTATATCCATTAATATTTAAAACCCAATCCTGCCCTTTTTTGAGCCAGGTCTACGTTATCACCACGACATCATATTCCCATGTGGCTATTTGCGCCTGCAGCTCACCAACCTTATTTACCACGCTTTGTGCGTTTACACACATGTGCTGTAAACCTATCTTAGACTTTCTTGTATTCTCTTTTAGTCTGATCCCACCTAATACCATACTATTTCTTACTATAGTGCTATCTGTCACTCCCAATCCTTTGTGCACCTTGTTTCTCCTTTCTAATGCTATATCCTGGTGTCCATCCCCTTGCCAAATAAACCCTCCCCAACAGCACTAGCAAACCCGGCTCTGTTGAGATGCAACCCGTCCGGCCTGTACAGGCCCCACCTCCCCCAGAACGGGTTCCATTGTCCCAGGAATCTCCAACCGCCACCACCCCCCCTCCTCTCCCCCCCACCTCCGGTACAGCTGAGCCACCTGTTGTGCCGTGGACTTGGCTCTGGCTGTAATCCCCAAAGTAACCATCACCATCACCAGTATTTAGAACTGAATACCGGTTAGAAAGTGAGATGCACTCAGGGGACTCCTACACTACCTGCCTGGTCCTCCTCTTCTGTCTGGTGTTCACCCATTCCCTCTCTGCCTGCACACTCTTAAACTGCAGGGTGAGCACCTCCTGAAATGTGCTATGCACGTAGCTCTCAGCCTCACAGAACAAGCTTCTTCAGCTGATGACACTTCCTGCATGTGTGGCTGTCCAGGGCACAGGAAGTGTCCTGGAGTTCCCACATGGCACAAGACGTCCATTCCACGGGACTAAGGTGTGCCATGCCTCTATTTAATAGACTATTAACTAAATTAACAGAAATAAACTAAAGACTTAAAAAAAAATCACCAGCTACTCTTCCCTTGTGCTGTCATCACTTTAGGTTTTTTACCTCGTACCCTGACGCTCGCGCTCCCTCCAGGCTCTCGGGCCTACCTTTATCTCTGGCTGCTCCTCTCGCTCTCTCACAGGTCCACTCTCAGGCCTATTAACTTAAGAGTCCTTGGGTTCTATGGCTCCACTCCTCCTTTTCAGTTAGATGTCTCAACTGCCTTCCTCCTCTCCACTGAATTCCTGCTATGACCAAATTTTTCTCTGCTTGCGATCCACTCTGATTGCGTTCACCCAGCTCTGTCTCCAAGCTCTTTGCTCAAGCTCATGTGTTGCAATGTTGTATGATTTAGAACATAATGGCCTAGAAATTCAGTGGGCTGCGCCACCCGTTAGCGCCCTAAGAAGGCACTTAGTGGGTTTTGTGCCACTTGCCATGCCTCCCGCTAAATTTAGCGGGACGCTAATGGTGGCGCTAGCCGTTAGCACCGCGCTGCTACCGATGACGTCATCGGTGTGCGCAGCGCCCCGCTACCGCCCCAAACGCGAAATTTAGTAGCACCCCCTGCTTTAACACCGGTTGCAATTTGTGACCGGTTCAGGGGGCCCTACCTGTGGCGGTAGAGGCGCTGAGGTGCGGGGCGGTCATTTTTTTTGCTGGCCGCCTGCCAGCACCTCCCCGCGCCGCCGTCCCCGGCCTCCTGAGCCCCCTCACCGCGGAGTGCCGGCTGTGTCCCAAGAGCCCGGCACTTCTCCTTGGCGCCGGGCTCTTTTGCCGGCACTCGCGCTCTTCGAGCACGCTGCAGCGGGCCCCTCCCCTTTAAGAAGGGGAGGAAGGCCTGCAGTACCGCAGCGTGTGGCGCTGCGGCACGTTGTGCTGCAATTTTCAGTTGCAGCACCCCAAGAGGGATGCGGGGCGCCTCGAGTAGCCCCGCGCTTCCGTCTGGGGCGCTGAAAGTGAATTTGTGGCGGGCGGCCGCGACTCCTTCCGGGGCGGGTACTTCCGGTGCCCTGGCGAGGCTGGCGCCCCAAGCGGGGCGCCAGTGAATTTCTAGGCCAATCAGTCTAACAAGAAGGGTCAATAAATGTGAAATCTTCAGTTTTAACTTTTAACAAATATTTTTCAGTTGTTTATAAACTCTTCAAACAGATTTTTTGAAATTAAATATTTGAGGACCAGTTTGCATATGAAACTTTTAGTCTTCATGGATGTCATGCACATGCATATAGTGAAAATTTTCAGAAATTCAACCCACATTTGTATATATGTAGTGCTTAGCTTGGCAGCCATTCCTTCAGCTGTCTCGGCCCTAAGTTCTGGAATGTCCTCCCTAAACCTCCCCACCTCTCTCTCTTCTTTTAAAACGTTCCTAAAACCTATCTCTTTGACCAAGCTTTTAGTCACCTGTCCTAATATCCCCTGGCTCGATATCATTTTTCTTTGGTCTGATAACACTCCTGTGAAGTGCCTTAGGATGTTTTACTATGTTACATGAACTATATAAATGCAAGTTGTTGTTAGCATTGTGGAGCGAAAAATATAGACCTATACAATGTTTCATACTCTGCAGTTTTCTCTGATTAAATGAAAATAAATGAAATCTTGTTATGCTCATAATTTCAAAGTTAACATTTGAAGCTACATTGTATAATTGGTGTACAGAACCGTGGTATGGGAGGACTCTGAATTTGCACTGCACCCCTTGTTTGAATTGATATTTTAAAAAATAATATAGATCTCTCGTGGCATTGCTCATGTGTAGTTTCAGGCATGGAGTGCAGTGTTCTGTACGTGCTAGCTTTCCTGACCTGATGTTGATGCTTTATTTCTCAGAGGTCTTATAGTTGGCTCTTGAACACTTTATTTACCTGTCAGTGCAAAGGTGAGGACTGGGACCACTCAAGGGCAGGCTTTGAGCCAGTGAGGGTCAAGTTGGACGGGGCAAATTCAGAGTCCTCCCATACCACTTTAAAAGAAGTAGCTGAGTACATTGCAGGTGCCTTAACTATAATCTTCCAAAGTTCTCTCGATTCAGGAATCATTCCTTTAGATTGGAAAATTGCGCATGTCACTCCACTGTTCAAAAATGGTGAGAGAGGGAAACCAAGGAATTATAGACCAGATAGCCTAACATCTGTTGTCGGGAAATTGCTAGAGTCTATAATTAAAGATAGGGTGACTGAACACCTTGAACATTTTCAGTTGATCAGAGAGCCAGCATGGATTTGTGAAAGGCAGGTCATGCCTGACAAACCTGATTTAATTTTTTGAAGAGGTGACTAAAGTAGTGGACAGGGGAATGTCCATGGATGTTATTTATATGGACTTCCAGAAGGAATTTGATAAAGTTCCACATAAGAGACTGTTAACTAAGGTTGAAGCCCACAGAATTGAGGGCAAATTATTGACCTGGTTAGGAAATTGGCTGAGCGGCAGGAGACAGGCAGTAGGGATAATGGGTAGGTACTTAAATTGGCAGGATGTGACTAGTGGTGTCCTCAACTATTCACAGTATTTATTAACGATTTAGATGATGGCATAGAAAGTCATATATTGAAATTTGCCGATGACACAAAGATAGGTGGCATTATAGGCTGCGTAGATGAAGCACAAAATTACAAAGGGATATCGACAGATTAAGTGAATGGGCAAAACTGTGGCAAATGGATTTCAATGTAGGCAAATGTGAGGTCATCCACTTTGGACCTAAAAAGGATAGAACAGGGTATTTTCTAAATGGTGAAAGGCTAAAAACAGTGGAGGTCCAAAGAGACTTAGGGAGACTTAGGGATCCAGGTACATAGATCATTAAAATGTCATGAACAGGTACAGAAAATAATCAAAAAGGCTAATGAGATGCTGGCCTTTATATCTAGAGGACTAGAGTACAAGGGGGTAGAAGTGATGCTGCAGCTATACAAAGCCCTGGTTAGACCACACCTGGAGTACTGTGAGCAGTTCTAGGCACCACACCTTAAGAAGGATATATTGGCCTTGGAGGAAGTGCAGCATAGGTTTACCAGAGTGATACCTGGACTTCAAGGGTTAAGTTACGAGGAGAGATTACAAAAATTATGGTTGTATTCCCTAGAATTTAGAAGGTTAAGGGGTGATCTGATGGAAGTTTTCATGATATTAAGGGGAACAGATAGGGTAGATAGAGAGAAACTATTTCCACTGGTTGGGGATTCCCAAACTAGGGGGCATAGTCTAAAAAATAGACCTTTCAGAAGTGAAATTAGGAAACACTTCTACACACAAAGGGTGGTAGAAGTTTGGAACTCTCATCTGCAAATGGCAATTGATGCTAGATCAATTGTTAATTTTAAATCGGAGATTGTTAGCTTTCTGTTAACCAAAGGTATTAAGGAATATGGGCCAAATGCAGGTATATGGAGTTAGGTTGCAGATGAGTCATGATCTCATAGAATGGCGGAACAGGCTTGAGGGGCTGAATGGCCTGCTCCTGTTCCTATGGCTCTATTGGTATTTCTTATGGAGAGCCTTGTGCTTTCTGGAGAGGGCACATTTTGGGATCAGGGACTGCTTCACTGCCTCTTTCTCGCTGAGTATCTTTCTTTATTACTCTTTTGTTTCTCTGTTGCTTTCTGGTTTTCTCTTCCTGGGACCAGAGCTACAGGAGTCTTGGGTTCAGAACTGAAAGAGAGAGAGGCCAGAGCTGGCACCAGGCAGAAAGCTGTGGGAGAGAGCAAGTGGGAAAGCATGAAGTGGGTAAATTTACACCAGTGAGTAGGGAGGGATGCAATAATGTGCCTTTGTACAACACCTTAACATGTATCTCAGAAATTTCTCAAAACACTTCACAGCAGAGACAGTTGTTATGTAGGCAAATACAGCAGACATTTTGTCCTACAAGCAGCAGTGAGATGAAGAACCAGTTAACTTGCTTTTAGCATTGTCGGTTGAGGAGGACTATTCTTCTTAACAGGGATCATTAACATCCATCTAAACCACTGAAACAGGCAGACTTGATTTACCATCTTATCCGACAATGCAGTGGTGCCTCAGTACTGCACTGTTATGTCAGCCTAGATTATGTGCTGAAGTCCTAGAATGAGGCACAAACCCACAATTTTGTGACACAGAAGCAATAGTGCTACCAACTGAGCCAAGTTAATGAAGTTGTCAGCACGGGTATGAGTTATTCATGTTGGGGTTTAGGATATTGGACTTGGCAATGGAGTGTAAGAGAATATGTGGATGTGATACTGTTAACATGGAATGGTGTCTGCATGATCAAGGCTTTTGATTTTGCACAGGAAGGGTAGAAAGACATCAGAGAGATGGAAGGGTGAGATGGGAAACTCTATTTTTACATTTGTAATTTATTGACGTTTTTATGTGTAAATTATGTGATCATGTTTATTTTTAAGTGGAGAGGGCGAGGAACTGTTGCGGCAACTAAAAATAGGTTTGCATTTTTTCCCAGCTATATGATTGAAGTGTAGTGTCACTTAGATAGCTTGGACCAATCAGCAAGAAAGAAAGAAAGACTTTCATTTCTATAGTGCCTTTCGTGACCTCAGGATGTCCCAACGTGCTTCACAGCCAATCAAGTACTTTAGAAGTGTGGTTGCTGTTGTAATGTAGGAAACGCGGCAGCCAATTTGCTCAGCAAGGTCCACAGACAGCCATTAAATAATGACCAAAAAATCTTTTTTTTAGTGATGTAGGTTGAGGGATAAATATTGGCCTGGACAATGTTTGAAGCTCACTGCAAGCATAAATTCTACAGCTGTACATTATTACAGACACACGGGAAGAGAATTTCGATGGGGTTCTCTCGATCTCCCACCGTAATTTCATTGGAATCCCTGAGAAACGATATAAATGGCTATTCCAGGGGTTCAGCTGATCGGGTCGAACCCCTGAAGAAATTCCAGGTGAAGATTTTTAAGAATAAAAATTATAGCTGTCACCAGTGAAAGCAGATGATCCACTGTGAATCCAGTTTACATAATACATCACCAAAGCTTTGCATCTGCTGATTACATAACAGCATGTGGCTGCTCAAAAACATTAGCCTTATTTAGGAACTGCTTTTTTTTCTCTCTTCAGAAATATTGCTGCTCCAATGCACGGTGGCATAGTGGTTAGCACTGTTGCCTCACAGCGCCAGGGACCCGGGTTCGAATCCGGCCTCGGGTGACTGTCTGTGTGGAGTTTGCACATTCTCCCCGTGTTTGCGTGGGTTTTCTCCGGGTGCTCCGGTTTCCTCCCACAGTCCAAAGATGTGCGGGTTAGGTTGATTGGCTATGATAAATTGACCCTTAGTGTTAGGGGGATTAAATACGTGGGGTTACGGGGATAGGATGGGATATGTGTTGGTGTAGGGGTTACAGGGATCGGGTGGGATATGTGTCGGTGCAGGCTCGATGGGCCGAAATGGCCTCTATCTGCACTGTGGGGATTCTGTGATTCTGTGAATGCAGTGCAAATGAGGTACAAAAGCAAACTAGCAACTCAGTAAAAAATAATGGCCCAGAAATGGCGGGCGGAGGGCTGCGATTTGGAAAAATCTCCGCCTGGACCGGAGGGCTCCCGGGAGGTGCAGAATTCCATTGCTGTGCCTTTTCAAACTGCCGGTGTGCAGGGCACACGTATCCCAGGGGCGCAGCTAGTTCGCAGCGTCCCTGGGATCACGTGGGCCATGGGGAGCCAATCAGAGCAGGGAATCTCCATTCATAGATTTGACAGGAAGACCTGTCAAATCTATGAATAGCGATCAGCCCCAAAACATAAGTAAAACTTCAAATACATTTTTAAAAAACATTACATTTTTAAAATGACTATAAATTACATTAATTAACTATTTTAAACAAAAATTTAAATTTTTGAAAAAATAATTAAAGTTTTTAATGGGGTTAAACATAAACTTACCTTTCTTTAAAGTATTTTAAAATGATAAATCAGTGGAAAAAATATATATTTTTTTACTTTCTTCAACTCTTATCCTGGTAAAAGCAGGCCTTGCCAATCAGAGGTGCCGGCTGTACGCTTGCTTTTCTAGGTGCAGCTGTTCCGACGTACCTGGACTGAAGCAACTGTGAAAAAAACGGAAGTTTCAGCCGTACGCGCCGCCTATCCGGCGCAGGCGTTTGACCTGTCAAGCCCTTTCTTCACAGAACGGAAGTTCCGGTTTCCAGCGCATGCGCAGTGCATGCCTAAAATCGGCACTTCCTTTGGCCCCACGGGTGAGCACACAGCGCATACACACCCGTAGGGAACGGAATTTCTAGGCCAATGTACCAAGTTGCCTCTGCAAACAAGGCCTGTTACTTGCTGGCAGACTAACTGTAGAACAAAAGGGCAAAATAGCCTGAATTTTATTCTGTAAGACAAGCAGTTATCATGTTGCTGTCTAGGTGATTTCCTCGTTACTAGCTTTGTTGTTCAGTTACTAAAGAATATTAAATCATTGTACAATCGACAGGACCATTGTGTAAGTACATAATAAAATCTTAAAAACAAAGAGCTTGTTTTATTCCTCCCCCAAACTGGCTGTGTTGCTGAAGAGCCCTGCAGCTGTAGTAATTATATTTAATCTTGTAACCTATGGCTTTTTTAAATGCTTTTCTAAGACGGCATAGAATGAAACCTGAAATGGTACTTGCTGTTCAAAAACTTCACCTGAAGCTTGATCCACAATATTGACACAAACAAATGCAGTACCTATCAGGTTTGATGTATATCTGTTACTGCCAGAAATGGACGGCTCTTCATTCATACCACCTCTAGCATACTAATCGTCTCTTCTGAACCAGAACTCACCATCCCACGTGAATGCACTGGATATTAGTCTAGAATACAATTGCAGCTGTAGGGGTGGTATTTTCTATTGGTGTTGGATGCAGCCCTCTAGGTTGCTTCACATTGGCTGCCTCAACTGTTGACAATGATCTATAGCTGGCACTGCCCGACTGAAGTGTGGGGGATTGAGTTGACTTTCAGCAGTGGAACGTGATTTAGCACAGAGCCCCCTCTAGGCAGTCACAGCTGTCAGCCCCAGAGCAAATATTTCATATTTGTTGGGAATAAGCTGCGGAAATTCCCATTGTTAGTGGCTGCCAAGTCAACCTGACGTGAAGACATTGTTATCTGACAAGCAATTTATCTCTAAGTGCCTCTGGAATCTGCAAGAATGTTCGCTTGAAGTTTGTATTAATCTGCAATGAATTTCCATCATATTCCTTCACCTTCACTTCAAGAAGGAAGCAAATTGAATTGTGATTTCTGGGAGATGTGTCTAAAAAGCACCTGGAGTCTGCTTTTGGATTCTAATGGTTGCTTCTCAATGCTGTAACTGCTTGCTTACCTGCATAGTCTGGGCGGAACTTAGAAGAGATGTTCCCACGATTCCTTTGCACAGCAAGTTCCCTGACCTTGACAGTGACATCAAGGGGAGGCACAGAGTGAAGGCTAGACGCTTCCCTACAGGAGGGAGGGAACTTCAGCAGGCAGTCACCTCCTATTAGCAGTCGCTTCAAGTGGATTGAGGAGATTTGCTGTTTATTTTAGAAACCAGGCTTAGTGTCCCTGCCAATTGTTTCAGTAGGATGACATATTCTGATCCCGTTTAGGGAGAGAGAAGGCGAAAGAGAGCTGTGGATGGTTTATTTATGTTGTTTCCTTCTTCTGTCATATTCGATAATGATTAGAAAGCTGGCTCAGTTTATTCTAGAGTGGCATTGGCACCTGCCTGGCAGCGTGCTGCATTTTTGTTCTCTTGACTTGAGCAATAGATTTTGGTGCAGGCTAAACTAAGTGGGTAGAATTGAAACCGAGGTTGAAACTTTTAAAAGAAAATCTTGGTAAATAAAGTGCAGTAGCAACATTAGGTTTGCTACATTAGGAAGAAGAAGTAGAGTTGGAACATCAGCTCCTCAGCCAGTGGCAACTAAATAAGGCTCTGTGCTGCACTGGCTGGTAACATTTCTGGGCTAGAATTATATTGTTTCAGCCATTTCTATTTTTCACCATGGGGGAAGATTTCTTCTGTGTTAAATAAATTTATAAACCTATTCCCTCATCGCTTGTGTATTACCCATGTCACATTATTAATTGGGGCCATCAAAAGGGAAAGTCATCAGAGGCAACCTTGTTTATTTATAGCCTAGTCTTTTTTCTTAAATGTCAGTCTGGATGCAGTTGGTCTTTTGCACACTGATAATGTTGGCTGTGATTTTTTTTTAAAAGTCTTCATTTTTCTTCCATTTTTCCCTCTGATATTTTCCCCCTACTCTCTTCTGAACTCAGCACTTCCCGCTCTGCATTTTTATTTGGCACTGGCAGAACTTGGAACCTCAAACAAGTGACTATTCTTCATGCTTGAATTTAGATAGTGAACATTGGTAGGTCATTGTGTGCATCAGAGCCAAGCTTGTTCTTGCCTTAGTGACTGTCCACATGCATGCATTTAACCGCAGACATCATAGGATAACACATAAGGGATGAAAACTCTGGCTGACTGAATGCAAAAATATTCTGAATTTTAATAATAGTCTGTGACCAATGAAATGATTCAGTGGAGAGGAGGCCCTCCCAAGTGTTGGGAAGTAGCTTTTCCCCATCATATTTATTGTGACACCGTAGCTGAAGAATGATTACAAGTACTGGGTGGTGGAGTTCTCTCTTCTCCATCTTCTAATAAAAACTCACGAGGCTGCAACTGTCCTTGTTAGGTGGGTCTTACCAGTTGAGAGCCTGCCTGCACTGTACAGTCTTTGGGTAGCGCATCACAGAAGTTAGCCTCCAGCCAGCTAACAGGACTGTTAAAAAAAAATCAATTATGCCTAGGATTGCCAACTCTGGTTGGACATATTCCTGGAGGATTCATCACATGACCTCACGCCTCCAGCTGCACCACCCAGTCAAACAGCCCTTTTCCCCATCTCCAATATTTTTATAGCTAATAAACAAAAAAAGTTCAAAGAAAATGAAGAAAAAAACGCGCTTGTTTTTGACACCCCTACGATTTTTCTTCTAGGTTGCATGCAGCAGTGTCTGGAAAATTAATCTTTAATTCCTGGAGGGTTGGCAACAGATATTGTGCCTTCTCAGTTAAAGGAGGAGGCTTGGCAAGAAAATACAGCAATAGGGACCGTGAAAAGGAAAAAAGGGGATGAGGACATCAATAAATAAAACACTGTGTATGTCTTGAGAAACCAGAAATTAATTTGACCTGACATCAATTTAAAAAGCACTCAGTAGTGCCTGCCTGCTAATCTGCTGCGTGTTCTGCTTGTTTCTGGTTATAATGGACCTTGAATTATTTTCTTTCAGTCCTTTAATGACTTTCTTTTATGTAGTTCAGAAGTGTCAGACAGTCAATGGCAGCGAAATAATCCAATTTTTTTAAACCAAGAATTCCAAACCATTGCCTGAATCCACAACAAATGCTGATGAGGAGATTAAACAAGACCTTGCTCAATGGGGACAGCTAACTGAAAGTGACAAATAGGACATCTTTCGTAAAAAGAATGGAAAGTGGTTTTTTGGTAATATACTATGTGCCGGTGCATCACATAAGTAGGTGAATAAGGCTGCTCTGCACTGATTACACAACAGAGTGGTGCCTTTGGAGTGGGATGCTGCAGTGACTATTGTAGCATATATGGGATTGCTTTCATTGGGATTTAACATAGCCCTCTGCCTTATTTAAGCCACTTTTATTCTGGCCCTCGTTTAGTTCAAATTCTGGAGATCAGCTTTAGTGGGCTAACTCCTCATGTTGACATCACTAAATTCGGCTCTTTTAGTTGGACAGCAGAATTGGAGACCCAGTTTTTTATGCAACTTGGAGTTTGCCACCAGGATAAGAGATTTAACAGTAAATTGGCTTATGAATAACAGACTTCTAGAATTAAAGCAATGGCAGTAAAAGAACAGTTTTAAAGGGGTAGAATTTGCATCACTTGCAAAATAATGGATTAATGAAGGACTCAATCTATTATTTATTGATGGAGATCCTCAGATTCAGCACATCTGTGAGACCAAGATTTAAATGGGAAAGAGTCACTTTGCTGGAATGCTTGATTGTAATTTAACTGGGATAAGGACAACAGCCACAAAACACAAGTCTGGTCCTTAAAGTTGTTGATATCGAAGTGTCATGAAAATGGGGAGGTGATCCAATCCTTGTTTAAAAATCCAAGGAGTCAAGTGAAACGTGGAAAAGTTTCTTGATGAGATTGAAAACAAAAGGCCTGGGAAGTAATCTCAGCTTCATCTCATTGTACTAAGAGGAAGCATTAAAGCCCAACAAGTCAGCCATTCTGACACAGGGCCCTCCCCCCACCCCTCCAACCATAACATGGTAGAAGCTGATCCATTAGTGGAAAATGAGTGATGGGCAACATCTTGGGCAATCTCAGGTTGCCTGGCATAGTCTTCAAATGGGAAGCGGGGCGGGGAATGAAGAACAGCTCCAAGGAAAATACTATACGTAACAGCACTTAATGCAGTGTGCTATTTAAAAAAGAATTATTTGAAATGCAGGGGGTTGCAGTAATTATGACAAAGGTATTAAAATGTGCCCCCTCCCCATCTCCAGGACCTTCTCTGTGTTCTTTAATTGAAGCCTTATTTTTTTCTTGGAGCATTGCTGACTGCTGCATTCAAACAGGTGATAATTGTATTCCAGAGGATTTGACCATGAGGGATTCAACTGGTTTCTTATTTTGCATAGGTCATCCATTATTTGTCAGTCATACCTTGCAGTAAAAATCCTCAGAGTCGTTTTATAAAGGGAAGAGTGGGTGTGTTGCTGTAGAAACCCCTCAGAGGGAAGGCCCTGGTGAGAAAGGAAACATTTCTTTTATCTAACTGAATCCATTAAACAAAGAAAACACAATAGGCACCAATATTCTCCCAGGGAGAGTGATGTGAATAACATTCCCACCTGACACTACCACAGAAACTGCCTTCGAGGTAATGGTGGAACACTACTTCTCCATACAGCTATAGAGATATGCTTGAGGACGAGAAAGAGCTTCCTGGTGATGGTTAACATTTTTCTCTGTCATCATTGGCACAAAATGAGTTCTGAACAGCCCACCAAGAAGGTACTATATTGTTACATAAAACAGCAAAGTACAATTTTAAAAATTAAAGGAAGGCTTTCTTTAACTACACTTTAGAAATCAGTTTTAAAGGTTTTTTTTAATTATTGGCCTGGATTTTCCTTTTCTATACTGGCCCAAATTGGTATAGCAATGACAGAACAGGGAAAATGAGGCTGATGTCACTTCAGAACTAGATGAATGTGAGGGGCTTGGAATGACTCATCTGGTAATATTGCCCCCTCTCCATATCCAGTACATAGGAACAGGAGTAGGCCATTGAGCCCCTCGAGCCTGTTCCACCATTCAAGGAGATCATGGCTCATCTGCGATCTAACTCCATATACCTGCCTTTGCTCCATATTCCTTAATACCTTTGGTTAACAAAAATCTATCAATCACGGATTTAAAATTAACAATTGACCTAGCATCAATTGCCGTTTGTGGAAGAGAGTTCCAAACTGCTACAACTCTTTGTGTGTAGAAGTGTTTCCTAATTTCACTCCTGAAAGGTTCGGCTCTAATTTTTAGACTATGCCTCCTGGTCAAAGGCCGCGATTTCCCCTACCTTGGTGGGTCCGTGGCGGGCAATGTCGTTGGCGGGTCCCAACCCTGCTGTTGGCTCCAGCCCGCTGTGTAGAATAATTTAACGTTGTTTGGGCTTGTAAAGCCTGTCCAGCACGTTTGCTGGCCAATTAAAGGAAGCGGGTTTGATTACGCGTCATCAGCTGGTTTCCTTAAAGGGACTATGCACACATTTAGTTTGAGTTGTGCTGTCAGTGTTCTACAGCATTGAGGTGCTGCAAACACTGACAAGCACTGCACCGAGGTGCATGGCTGCACCCAGGCTCTCCCATGACTCCCTCCGTATGCTTATGGAGGGAGTCACAGCATGCAGGGAGGTTCTCTTCCCTTCCAATGGGCGGAAGAGACTTCCCCAGGAGACCAACACAGCCTGGTTGCACATTGCACAGGAGGACACAAGCAGGGGTGTTGTCAGGAGGACCAGACTGCAGTGGCGCAAGCTTTTCAATGATCTCAGTAGATCACGAAACATTACTGCAAAGCCACATTCAACCTTATCCTGCTGTGGCACTCATCACATCCCCATCACTCTGCCTTCCCTACCCTACTCCTGCACATCCTTACGCCAACTTATCTTGCACCTCCACCCAGCCCGCTCTATCTACATTATCACTTCCCCATCTCACTAGCCACCCCTCACACTCACCCTCATCCTAGTCCAATCATACCAAGTAACAACACACAAGGGTAGGCACTTGTGTGTTTTAGCCAATGTTCACGTGAAGTTTCTGTTAATGTGCTGTCAAACATTGAAACCTTTATTTGCAACACGTCGCATTCTTGGACAGATTTGTGTGCACCTTTGGAAGTGGCTTAGTGAGTTGCAGTGAATGGTGAGACATAACGGTACCCCCCGCAATGGTGATGCGTGTGAAATGAATAGCTTGTACATTGTAGGGATGCTTTATGGTGTTGGTGTGGGGTGGTGCCAACCTGGCACATCATGTGACAGCCAGGGTGTACACCGTCAAGTGAAGTAAATCTGGCTATGGTGAGGCCATTCCTGGCATCCTGGGCAGCAATGTCGTGTTCTGATGCCCTCTGCCTTGTGCAGCATCAGTTGGTTGCGGAGAAGGTTGGTGTTGGTGCTGCTGGTGTTGGGGCTGATCGTGGTGGGATTCTGAGGACCAAGGTGAGATAGTTTCTAGGGCACCGATGCTGATGGAATAGATGGCAAGTGAACTTGAGATGACAGAAGCGATCTGTCAATCGTGAGAGAGGTTGTTCCAATGAGGTGACACTGGATAGAGAGTTTGCTCCAAACACTTGCAACCTGCATAAAGCTCAATCTGTCTTCCAAATGCAGTAAGCAACAGCCTCTGAGTTTGGAAAGTGAACAACTGTGGAGCTTTTATAGCACATTTGCAGCTGTCAAATAATGAGATGATTCCATAATCATACAACTCCTGACCTCCTTACCTGATGTGATCCCCGAGCAGCGTGGACCCTGTGGGCGACCTCGTAAAATAGTAAGGAGAGCTGAAAATACTTTTTAATGGGCTATTAACATGGTCATAATTGCCTGAACTGCCTCACCCGCTGCTGTGTGTCAGGGTCCCGACCAGCTGTCAACATTTTTTTTCCCACCCGACCCCGCCCGCTGACTTCCCGAAAAATTCCCCCCCAGTCTCCCCAACCAGTAGAAATAGTTTCTCTCTATCTACTCTATCTGTTCCCCTTAATATCTTGAAAACTTTGATCAAATCACCACTTAACCTTCTAAATTCCAGGGAATACAGCACTAGTTTTATGTAATCTCTCCTTGTAATTTAACCCTTAAAGTCCGGGTATCATTCTGGAAAACCTATGCGGCACTCCCTCCAAGGCCAATATATCCTTCCTAAGGTGTGGTGCCCAGAACTGCTCACAGTACTCCAGGTGTGGTCTAACCAGGGTTTAGTATAGCTGCAGCATAACTTCTACCCACTTGTATTCTAGTCCTCTAGATGCAAAGGCCAGCATTCCATTAGCCTTTTTGATTATTTTCTGTACCTGTTCATGACATTTTAATGATCTATGTACCTGAACCCCCAAGTTTCTTTGGACCTCCGCTGTTTTTAGCTTTTCACCATTTAGAAAGTACCCTGTTCTATCCTTTTTAGGTCCAAAGTGGATGACCTCACATTTGCCTACATTGAAATCCATTTGCCACAGTTTTGCCCATTCACTTAATCTATCAATATCCCTTTGTAATTTTATGCTTTCCTCTACACTGCCTACAATGCCGCCTATCTTTGTGTCATCGGCAAATTTCGATATATGGCTTTCTATCTGAGTCGTTAATAAATACAGTGAATAGTTGAGGCCCCAACACAGATCCCTGCAGGACACCATTAGTCACATCCTGCCAATTAGAGTACCTGCCCATTATCCCTACTGCCGGTTTCCTGCCGCTCAGCCAATTTCCTAACCAGGTCAATAATTTGCCTTCTATTCCATGGGCTTCAACCTTAGTTAACAGTCTCTTATGAGGGACTATATCAAAGCCTTCTGGAAGTCCATATAAATAACATCCATAGACATTCCCCTGTCCACTACTTTAGTCACCTCTTCAAACAATTAAATTAGGTTTGTCAGGCATGACCTACCTTTTACAAATCCATGCTGGCTCTCTCTGATCAGCTGGAAATGTTCAAGGTGCTCAGTCACCCTATCCTTAATTATGGACTCTAGTAATTTCCTGACAACAGATGTTAGGCTAACTGGTCTATAATTCCCTTGTTTCCCTCTCTCAGCATTTTTAAATAGCGGAGTGACATGCACAATTTCCCAATCTAAAGGAACGGTTCCTGAATCGCGAGAACTTGGGAAGAATATAGTTAGAGCATCTGCAATGTGCTCACCTACTTCCTGCAAAATCCTGTGATGGAAACCGTCTGGTCCTGGGGACTTGCCACTCTTTAGTGCCATTATGTTCTTCATTACTGCTATTTTGCTTACATTAATTTTGTTGAGTCCCTGTCCCTGATTCAATATTAGTTTCCTTGGGATTTCTGGCATGTTATCCTCTCCCTCTACTGTAAATACTGATGCAAAGTAATTATTTAACATGTCCGCCATTTCCTTATTATCATTGACAATATCACCGTTATGAGTTGTCAAGGGGCCAACATTGCTCCTGACCACCCTTTTTTTCCTAATACAGTATAATTGTAAAAACATTTTGTGTTGATTTTGATATCCCTTGCAAGTTTCTTTTCATACTCCCTTTTTGTAGCTCTTACTATTTGTTTTGTCACCCTTTGCTGTTCTTTGTAGTTTTCCCATTCACCAGGATCTGTGCTATTTTTTGCATTTTTGTATGCTTTTTCTTTTAGTTTTATGTTGTCTCTTACCTCTTTAGTCATCCATGGTTGTTTTTTTTGGCATGTAGAGCTCTTGCCCCATTAGGTGTATAAACTGGTTCTCTATCACATTAAATTCTTTTTTGAACATCTCCCACCGATCTTCTGTCATTTTACCAGATTTTTAGCAGATTTGCCCAGTTTACTATGGATAGTCTCTGTCTCATTGCATTGATGTCAGCCTTACCTCAATCTAGAATCTTTGCCGCAAATTTAATTGCGCTGAGGGGGCAGGTTTGGAGGTGGGACCGCTGTCAAAATCGCAAAGATTGACAGCGGGTAGGAAATCCGCTGTCAACCTGCCTCCACGCGAGTCTCCCAGGTGCCGGGCCTGTCAGCGCAGAACTGACCCGACACCAAGCGGCGGGGGAAACAATTCTGGTACTTAAATGGCTTGTTAACAGCCAATTTAAGAGGATTTTGAGGCTTACCTGTAATTTTAGCTTCTCTCCCACTGGTTACCCACTGTTCGGGGAACACGCCAAGTTCAACCTGGTGTGTTTTGAGTCTGCTCTGATGTTTGAAAAGCTGATAGCTGCATAAGGATGCCATGTTGCAGATGGTGAGTTTCAGAGCAAAGAAAATGTTGGTTACCACATTTTTAATACATTTCTTTAGCTTACAAGTTTTTAATCCATCTGTATGTCTAGTGCCACCTCATTGGGAAAACACCTCTCATCATTGACAGATCGCTTCTGTCATCTCACCTGCAGCTGCCATCTATTCCAGCAACATCAGAGCCAATGAAACAATCAGACCTTGGTCCTCCGAATACTTCCATGATCAGCCCCAACACCAACATCACCAACCTTCTCCGCCATCACCTGATGCTGCACTGGACACAGGGCAATACCCCCTGACAAAATTGCTGGCCAGGAGGCCAGCGATGGCATCACCATGGCCAGATTTTCTTCACTTGACGCTGTAATCCCTGGCTGCCACATGATACGCCAGGTTGACACCGTCCCACACCAGCACCGTGAAGCATCCCTTTAATGTCCAAGCCATTCCATGCACACACATCACTATAGTGGTGGGGGGGGGGTGGTGGGGGCTGGAATTATGACTGAACAATCAGTGGAACTCAGTAAGATACTTCTCAATGTGTGCTCAGATCTGCCCAATAAGAGGCACTTTTGGAAAAATAGATTTCACTGTATGACAACACATTACCAGAAACTTCACATGGACATTGGCTAAACCTCTCAAGTGCCTACCCTTGTGTGTTGTTAGTTGGTATGCTTGCAGTAGGATGAGGGTGAGTGTGAGGGGTGGCTAGTGAGATGGGGAAGTGATAAAGTAGATAGAGAGGATTGGGTGAAGGTGCAAAGTAAGTTGGTGTCCTGGGGAGGTGTCTTCCGCCCTTGGAAGGGAAGAGAACCTCCCTGCATGATGTGACTCCCTCCATAAGCATATAGAGGGAGTCATTGGAGAACCTGGGTGCAAGTGTTCACCTTTGTGCAGTGTTTGTAGCACCTCAATGCTGTCAAACACTAACAGAACAGCTGTCAAAATAAAATTGTGCATGGTCCCTTTAAGGAAACTGGCAGATGACGCGTCATGAAATGACTTCATCAGACCCACTTCCTGTTAATTGGCCGGTAAGCCCGCAGGGCATGCTGAACAAGGCCAATCAAGGGAAAATCACGTTTGCAGAGCAGAGGCAGCTGGGGGCGGAACCGGAACCCGGAAACCAGCTGACCCGCCCCTATCCCGCCTCCAGAATTAAATTTGCGACCTTAGTAGCTGTTTCGCATTTCTCCCTTTCAAACTCTATGTTGAACTCGATCATGTCATGATCGCTATTAGATAAATGTTCATGCACCATTAGGCTGTTAACTAAATCTGGCTGATTACTCATTACTTAATTTAATATGACATGCCCCTTGTTGGTTCTAGGACATATTGTTGCAGAGAACTAACCCGGACAAACTCAAGAAATTCACTACCTTTCTGACATGTGCTAGTTTGCTTAGCCCAATCTATATGAAAGTTAAAATCCCCCATTTAAACCACTCTGCCTTTGCTACATGATTGTCTAATCTCTGCATTTATTCAATCTAGCACTTCACAGCTGCTACCAGGGGGCCGATACAGAGCTTCCACTACAGTCTTAAATCCTTTCCTATTTCTTAATTCTACCCATAAAGTCGCCACTGCCTGCTTACCTCTCATTATAACCGCTCTTATCATTGAAGTGATTTCATCCTTAATCACTGAGGCTACTCCTCCCCCTCTACCATTTTCCCTATCTTTCATGTAGACCTTTTAACCTGGTATATTTAGTTCCCAGTCCTGACTGTCTTGCAGCCATGTCTCAGTAATACACTCTAAGTTGAATTTGCACGTGCAGTTCATTCAGATTATTCCTTATACTCCGTGCGTTTGTATAAAGAATGCTTACTTGGGCCACACACTCTAGCCTGTGCTTCAACTTTTTATTCACATGTTTCTTGTATCTCTCTCCTGGAGAAGTGCCTGGCTTTTTCATGTTCTCCTTGGATGATACAGTCAAACTGGCATTTGCTGTCTCAAGAACTGTGGCTGTAAGGTCTTTACCTACAACTTACTGGCATAATATCATAGAATCATAGAATAGTGCAGCACAGCAGGAGGTCATTCGGCCCATCGCGTCTGCGCCGGCTCTTTCGAAGAGCAATCTAGTTAGTCCCACTCCCCCCGCCCTTTCCCCATATCCCTGCAATTATTTTCTCCTTCAAGTATTTATCCAATTCCCTTTTGAAGGCTACTATTGAATTTGCATCCATCACCCTATCGGGCAGTGCATTCCAAATCCTAACCACTCGTTACGTAAAAAAAGTTTTTCCTCATGTCGCCTCTGGTTCTTCTGCTAATCACCTTAAATCTGTGCCCTCTGGTTATCGATCGTTTAGCCATTGGAAACAGTTTCATCTTATTTACTCTATCTCAAACTTTCATGGTTTTAAACACCTCTATCAAATCTCTTAGCCTTCTCTGCTCGAAGAAGAACAACCCCAGCTTCTCTAGTCTATCCACGTAATTGTAACCCCTCATCCCTGGAACCATTCTAGTAATTCTCTTCTATACCCTCTCCAAAGCCTTCACGTCCTTCCTAAATCATGTTCATAAAGTGTCATCCGTGCCTCTGAGTCAGAAGATAGTGGGTTGAAGCCCCAGTCCAGAGACTTGAACACACTGTCAAAGGGGTCGTCTTCCAGATGAGACCTTAAACGTAGGCCCTCGCTGGTGGGCATAAATGATCTCACGGTACTATTTCTAAGAAGACCAGTGGAGATCTCCCCGATGTCCTGGCCAATAGTCATCCCTTAACCATCATCGTTAAAACAGATGATCTGGTCATTATCTCATTGCAGTTGTGGGATCTTTCTGTGCACAAATTGGCTGCCACATTTCCTACACTTTAAAAGTACATCATTGGCTGTAAAGCACTTTTGGACACCCTGAGGTCGTAAAAGGTGCTATATAAATGCAAGTTTTTCTTTTCTTTCTTTATAATATGCTAACAATGTTATGTGCAATTACATTGGCTGGACATTGGTGGCTTAAGGAATGTGAAGTTATGTTCTTCATCAAGATAACATTGCAACAGATGTGCACAGTCAGGTTTCTGAATTATCTCGGGGGAGAAAAAGTAACAAAAAATGTTGTTAACATTATGAGAGGCCTGCACTTTGTTCTCATTGGACCCAGTTTCCCACTTAGTGAGCACGTAGGTATACTCAGGAGCACTTGGCTTTATATATACAGATTTATAATTATCTGATGACACGTTGTACAGGGCAACATTGGCCTTCAATGACAACTTAATCTATTTGATGATGCAGTAGCACTGCCTGTACAAACATTTTGCCCATTGCACCCAATATGGTACACAAGATTGTTTTCTCTTAGTGTTTGTCAAATTCAGCATTTCCCCCCCCAAAACTGACATGGACGTCGGTACTACTGCCCCATTGAGACAGGTACATGTGACATATACAACCATTAACACTGAGTAAATACACGAATACAACCCCAGCTCTCCCTGTCCCCCTGCGCATAACACTCTTCCTATCACCGCGTGCTTTGTTGCAGCAACTAAAGACAGCGTAACAGAGAGGATCGTCTGTATCTTAATAATAAATAATTGCAATATTAACAAGATCTGCAGCCAAGTTGTTGGACCCATGTTCCAACTCCGTATAAACAGTGTTCCACACTGAGCATTACATGAGCATTAGTTTCTTAACTCGTTTTGTCTTTAATGCTTAAATATCACAGTCAAAAGGGTTTTTTTTCCTTCCCCGTTGCTAACACAGTTTCTTCCTGCCTATGAAGAAAGCACTGCTATTGCAGAGTTCTCAGTGTCTCTCCTTTGCTCTGGGTTTGGTTTTGCCTGACCTTTTTATGGCTATTGATGTTGAAGTGAGGAATGGAGCCTGTTTGCACTGAGCAGGACCTTTTTACCAATTCAGATGGCAGGCTGCTGTTTGTTTTTCCCACATCTGTTTTGCGCTGGTCCTTTGTGACAATGTTTGCTGGATGCTGGCCCTTCTACTTTCTCCTGAAATGAGAAGCCAGTTTGAACGGATGTTTCCAAATGTTAAAGACACACTCTGTTGCTTGCCATCCTCCCCATTGCCCCCGCCGCCCGTTCCGCCCCCCACCCCCCACTTTCATTATTAACAGCCCACAATGCTTGGACTGTATTTCACAAAAACAGTAGCTGTCATCTGTCTGAAGTATAAGACTGCAGGACCCCACAGCTTTCAAAGTGTGGTTTGAATGGATGCGCTTTGTTAAAAAAAAATAGAAAACTGTGATTTATATTTCTCTCCCTAATTCCAGATTTCCACCTGCCCCCAAGTAATTTTCCCTTCTCCTCTCCTGAGGGTATTGACACTTGCTCAGGTACACTTACTGGGTGCCAGGAGCTCCCCAGTACATTACCTAACTGATTGTCCTTCACGTGCAAGCCTAGACACTGGGTGCCTGGAACTCCCCAGTACATTCCCTAACTGATTGTCCTCCACATGCAAGCCTAGACTGTGGGTTTTATCAAGCTGTTTGACTGAGGACAGCTTCACAACCAGGCCTGATCCTGTCCTCAGTTGGAGTGCACACAGGCACATTTTCCAACCGGGGTCATTGGATCGAAGTCCTCAGCAGGCACTGTGGTTGATTCTTTCCCACCGTAGCTCAGGGAAGACCAAGTCAACTGAACGTAGTCTGAAGCATATTTAATGCACATCATGAAGCATTTGTAGACATCGAGCTGCTATCAATCACAGTGATGCCAGTGAAAAGGTGACTGCAAAGTCACCACCTGAATGACAGGGTCAGTCACACGCTATGGAGTCTTATCATGATTGAGAGAGGATTAAGTATAACTTGGGCCATCCCAAAAAAGAGTTTTTTTTTAACTTAAGGTGCCTTGAAACCAGATGCATGGAAAATCATGTGTTTGTTTATGACATTTTGGCATTTAGATTTATTAACTAAGAACAAGCAAATCGCAATTCTGAAACAACAGGGCAGCCTGACACTAAACCTACGGATTCTTCTAACGATTTGAAGGTTAGCAGTAACTAAAACATTGACGTAATTAGCGGGCCTGTGATAAATATGTGAAATTTATTGAGTAGGTTAAAAACAGTAAAGTTCAATTCACCAGGGGACATGAGGAAAGAATTGTTCAGGTTTCACTTTCTCATTAGCTCCGGGTCTCAGCACCTCTCGATGGACTTTGCGGAGTTCCGACTGACTTGCATACCTACAGGGAACATTTTAACATTCTGTAATATCTTGGGTAAACGCTGCAGGACCACCTTGTGGAATTGACAAGCTGTTATCATACCCCAGCCAAATGTGTAACACATTTTTCATTTGATGCATATGTAGCACCTGTGTCCATTAGAGCTTAGACCTTTAATAAACACACAAAGCCAGCCTTTGACAGGCGCCATATGAAGAATATTAAGAACAGACACAATGTTCTTACTATATGAAAATGAGACAGAGGAACTCCTGGTGTGCCTCCGAGTACTCAACAAGAATTTTTAAAATGCAGTTTCTTTTTCTGTTCAATTTTTGAGCACTCTGGTTTGTGCGGACCTCAGTGATCTCAACTGAGCAGCAGTTAAATTTCTAGATTTGGCTTCAGCAAAGGAAATGCCAGTCAGTGTTGCCACTCCTGTTTACTGTCCAGTGTGTCCTGCTGAAAATTGTGCATGTACAGATGCTGGGTCAGCACAGGATCAGGCTGGGCAGTGATGTTTCCCGTGGTCCAATAACTGTATCGATTTGTATGTGGGTTCAATGACGAGACATTTATGAAAGAGAATGACTTTTTATCTAAAGTATGTTCATCTAAGTTTAACAGCATTTACAGGAGACATCATGTTTGTGATCCATCTAAAATGAAACTGAAACTAAACTAAACTGCCTTGCTTGTCTCTGTCACATGCCCTCTGCTGGCCAGGCACAAGCAATCAATACATGCAAACATGCTGGTAAGGCATCATAATCAAACAGGCAAATACCATCTCTATTTGCTGATATCATTACATCTCCCTTTCTTAAAACAAAAGTATTTTACTTTTAACTAACAACATGTTTTCTTTGTATTAATCTGCATTTTAACTGTAACACTTAATGAACTTACATTATCATTATCATGATCAAGGTTTTTTAACCTTGCTTTGTGTGTTCACATGAAATATGTCAATACACTAGAACTTGAAGAAAGAATAAGATAACATTACTTCCTTCTATAACAATAGTCCTTAAATTTGCTCAATGAGTCTCTCAGGAGGCTTCACGTGTCTTGAGGATTTTCTGATTGATTGTCCTTGAATCTGAGTTGTTGCCTCAGATGATTGGTTCTCAGCTGTGTGATCAGGTTGTTCAACAGTATCAGTCTTTTGACCTGCTGTGGCTGGTCCCATGAGAAGATCCCGACGATTTCTTCTCAGAACAGCACCCTCATCTGTCTGAATGGTGTATGATCTTGGTTGAACTTCACTCAGGACAGTTCCCTTCTGAGTCCATGTGTTTGTTTTGTCTTTGAACCTTACTTGGTCACCAGTGTGGAGTTCAGGTAGGTTTTGTGTTCCTCTGTCATAGTAGTACTTTTGCTTTTCTTTCTGTTGCTCTTTGAACTTCCTCACTTTCTCCCCCTCTTGTTTTCAGGAGGTTCTCCGGGGTGGGTAGGTTTGACCTTAGCCGACGTCCCATCAGGAGTTGGGCTGGTGACATACCACACTCGAGCGGCGTTGTGCAGTATACAAGCATGCTCTGGTAGAAGTCAGTTCCACCGTCTTTTGCCTTGTACATCGGTCTTTTCACTGTCTGGACCGATTTTTCCACTAGTCCATTGGACTGTGGAAAGTGAGGACTTGACGTTGTGTGGACAAAGTCCCACTCTTTGGCAAAGCGTCGGAAACTTGCATTGTAAAACTGGGGTCCGTTGTCTGTGAAGACCTCGCTTGCCACGCCATGTCTGGAGAATATGGCTTTCATACATGTTATCACAGCATCTGCAGTGGTGGTGTACAGTCTACAAACCTCTGGATACAGGGAGTAATAGTCTGTGACTACAAGATAGTCCTTCCCTTGACATACGAATAGGTCCTTGTACTCTTTCATGAGTTCATCATAGACTGTCTCTCCTTCGCTTTCCACAACGAGGACTCTCTTTACCAGGTTCAGTCTCTCACAGGCTTTTAAACCTAGTATGGCTTGCACACCCTTTGGCACCACGATTAATGCTAGCATGTGCTCTCTGTCCTTGTGTGTTACTTTGACAATGCATCTTCCTTTCACTGGTACATCAGTACCTGAGTATCCTGTCACTTTCACTTTTATTCCATGTATCTTTGGTCTGGGTCTAATTTTTTTTAAATCAGTCTCTTGATATCACATTAACTTGTGCTCCAGTATCCAATTTAAATGGAATGTGTATGTCATTCACTTTTAGTGTCAACATCCAGTCTCTTCTTTTTTGTTTTCAGACACAACATCTACATAGAACTCCTCTATCTCGCTTTCATCTACTGTATGGACCTTGCTTTGTTGCGCTTGGTTCTTACAGCAACGGGCATAATGGTTGTTCTTGTTGCAACTATTGCATGTTTTACCATATGCTGGACACTTTCTTGGTGTATGCTGTGTACCGCATCGACTACATGACTTCCGATTGTCCCTTTCATTTTCGTTCGCTGGCCACGCCTCTTTTTTCACATTGGCGCTCTTTTTGTTAAACGGTTTGTATCCGTTCTTTCTCACTGCATCCACGTTGCAGCTATTGTCACTGAACAGCTCCTTTGCCTGCAACTTCACAGTCTCTGTAGCCCTACACAGTGCTATGGCTTTTCCCAGGTCTAGATCTTGCTCTCTTAGCAGTCTTTCCCTTAGACCATTATCTGGAATACCACACACCAGTCTGTCTTTTATCAGCGAGTCTGTCAGTCCCCCAAATTCACATGTTTTGCTTCGGTTTCTCAGTTCAGTCACATACTGATCAATAGTCTCACCCGTTTTCTGTACACATGTGAAAAATCTGTGCCTCTCAAACGTCACGTTACGTTTAGGTATGCAGTAGGCCTCAAACTGTTCCATTATTTTATCTAACTTCATTTTGTCTCCATCAGCAGCGAATGTGAAGTTATTATACACCTCCAGCGCTTCATCACCCACGACATGTAAGAACAGTGACGCTTTCATTTTATCACCTTTCTCGTCAGCTCCGATTGCTGATAAATACAACCCCAAACGTTGTTTGAACCTCCTCCAATTTTCAGCCACATTACCTGTCAACTGAAGCGTCGCCGGTGGGTGTAAACCTTCCATTTTTTCATTTCGTTAGCTATTCTCCAATGGTAAGCAACGATGTTCTCTTTTGGCTTGCTAATTTGTGGAGAGCTGATTTAACTTCAGATTTTTTCTCTTCATCTCTTTCAATCACTTCTGACACCATGTATCAATTTGTATGTGGGTTCAATGACGAGACATTTATGAAAGAGAATGACTTTTTATCTAAAGTATGTTCATCTAAGTTTAACAGCATTTACAGGAGACATCATGTTTGTGATCCATCTAAAATGAAACTGAAACTAAACTAAACTGCCTTGCTTGTCTCTGTCACATGCCCTCTGCTGGTCAGGCACAAGCAATCAATACATGCAAACATGCTGGTAAGGCATCATAATCAAACAGGCAAATACCATCTCTATTTGCTGATATCATTACAATAACCTGCTGACATTTGGGGTAAATCCACCAGTCCCACACTCCCAGCATAGAGCTGCGCTGAAAGGGAGCATGGATTAAGAATTGGTGTCACTATAGTGTAGCCCTATCTCCGATTTGATCTCCCTTCCAGCGCTACTGACTGTTGAGAGTGTGGGATTAGTAAAGTTACTGTCTAGCTTCAAAAATGAAGGATGTCCACTTAGATGAGGTACACAAGAGTACTCAGCATTTATTGAATTAGCACCTTGAGGAGAGAAATTTGAGGGGTTAAGGGGGTGATTTTTGTGCAATTACATATTCCTCGCTACTATTTCTCTTTTCACTTTCTGCCTCTCTCCAGCCGCCTGAATAGAAACAATCTACAGATCTTGCCAGAGTTGCTTTTCCTGGGAACTCCGAAGCTCTACAGACTGTGAGTATTCAAGTTTCTTTAAACCTGTCAAATTTGAAAATAAAAGACACCTGGATGATTTCAGTGCCGTGTGGCTACTCCTGAACCAATTGCACAACATCAGCACAGCTTGACTCTCGGCAACTTGCTCTTCAATCCAGCCTAATGTTGCAAATGACCATATAATTATAGATTTTTTTTATACTGTTGTCTGAAGAGGGTATTTATTTTTGCCTAATTGTCACAATTTTTCTAAAGCCCTTACAGCTATAATTTTTTGAGAAAACTTGTAGGATACAGTTGTAATTTGCTTTGTGCATTCTTACAAATCATAAATCAAAGTTAGAGCTTAAGTTCTGAGGTATCCTCGGGCAATTTGAAGCAGGCAGATGCAGCCCTGATGGTAATTTAGAAGGAAAACAGTTCATCCTCAAGCTGTTGAGAAGCAAGCAGCTTCAGAAAGGTGCAGGATGAAGGTCATGTCTGCTTTGGTTTCACACAGTTAGTTTACTTGGAACTTTCCATGCCTAATGGGACAATGCTCCAAAACTGTGAGTTGATTCAGAGTTAATCTGTGGTTCATTTTAGTTTCATTTTCTTGTCAAAAATCCTGAGAGATTCAGCTCTTGAAATTTGAAAGCTTTTTAAATTGCTTATTGGATGAATATTAGCTGAAAATGTGAAGTAAGTCTGGATTTGTCCAGTTGTCATAACGAGATGCTTTGAGATGACAGTGATATATGTCTGAGGGCCGCCTTTAATTTTAATGTGAGTAATTGTGCTGAAAGTAACTGGATTCCTCTGCTGAAGAAGGACGGTGGACGCAGAGTTTCACTCTAACAGAGGCACCTACCCTGTCGACTGTGCTGTCACTCAAAGTGGAATTTGAAAAACTGATCACCTCAGTCCCTATTTCTTTGTTCTGTTGGGGAGGGGAGGGGGGAGCGGTCATGATTCATCTTAGAGTTTCTTGAAACGGAAATACAATACATGTGCATTTTATTGCAAGACTGCCATCAATCTCATATTCTTCTAAAAGAAATTGAGAGCAGTCTTTCTTGATTATATGCATGTAGATTGTGATTTCTTCAAACATTTATAAATTAATATAAATCAGTGTAAATATCAAACTGACATCACTTCTGCACATGCAGCTTTAGCAGTTCATCAGCATACTGATATATCATTTATGAATGGCTTTAAGGAGATTTTTCAGCCATAAACAATTGGGTTCTAATTGTAGATAGAACTGAGACTGAGTAGTAATAATAATATCAGTGGTTCTTACGCCTCTTCTTTCTCTGTTTTCCTCCAATTTTGTCCTCTTTTTCTCTCCTGACGCTGTTTAATGTGGGAAAATGCGAGGTTATCCACTTTGGTAAGAAAAATAAAAAAAGCAAATTATTATTTAAATGGGGAAAGATTACAAAATGCTGAGGTACAGAGGGATCTGGGGATCCTTGTACATGAATCACAAAAAGTTAACATGCAGGTACAGAAGTAATTAGGAAGGCAAATGGAATGTTGGCCTTTATTGCAAAGGGAATGGAGTATAAAAGTAGGGAAGTCCTGTTACAACTGTACAGGGCATTGGTGAGACCACACCTGGAGTACTGCGTGGCTCAAAGACTGGTGTGGGAGAAATGGGTTTTGCTTCCTGGGACACTGGCACCACTACTGGGGCAGGAGGGAGCTGTTCCGTTGGGACGGGCTTCACTTGGCCAGTGCTGGGACTAGAGTCCTGGCGGATCATATAACTAGGGCTGTAGAGAGGGCTTTAAACTAACTAGTGGGGGGGAGGTTCCTCGAGAGCAAATAATAAAAATGACAACAGAGAAGGTCATAGACTTAGGTAGCAGTGGGGAAATTAAAAACCAGAGCATGTCAGGAAGGGGCAGAAGGTATGGAGTAAAAGGTAAAGCAATAAAAAGGGCAAAAGCAGGAACTAAGTGTCACAAAACATATTTGAAAGTTCTCTATCTGAATGCGCGTAGCATTCGTAACAAAATAGACGAGTTAATGGCATCAAATAACTACATATGGGTATGATCTTGTGGCCATTACAGAAACATGGCTGCAGGGTGACAATGCCTGAGAATTAAACATACCAGGTTATTTAACGATCAGGAAGGACAGGCAGGAAGGAAAGGGAGGTGGGGTGGCTATGTTAATAAAGGAAGGAATCACTGTAATACAGAGAAATGATATTGGGTCAAAAGATCAGGATAATGAAACAGTTTGGGTGGAGGTAAGGAATAATAAGGGGGAAAAAACATTAGTGGGCGTAGTCTATAGGCCTCCGAACAGTTGCAACTCTGTTGGACAGAGTATCAATCAGGAAATAGTTGAGGCTTGTAATAAGGGAACATCTATAATTATGGGGGATTTTAACTATCATATTAATTGGACAAATCAAATTGGGCAGGGCTGCCTTGAGGATGAGTTCATTGAGTGTATTAGGGATGGGTTTCTTGAGCAGTATGTAACTGAACCGATCAGGGGGCAAGCAACCTTAGATCTGGTCCTGTGTAACGAGACAGGATTAATTAAAAATGTCCTAGTAAAGGATCCCCTTGGAATGAGTGACCATAACATGGTTGAATTCCATATTCAATTAGAGGGTGAGAAGGTTGGATCTCAAACAAGCGTGCTGAGCTTGAATAAAGGAGACTATGAAGGCATGAGAGCAGAATTGAGTAGAGTGGATTGGGAAAATAGATTAAAGGGTAAGACGATACATGATCAGTGGTGTACATTTAAGGAGTTATTTTACAGCTTCCAAAAAATATATATTCCACTGAGAAGAAAAGGGTGTAAAAGAAAAGACAGCCATCCGTGGCTAAGTAAAGAAATTAAGGATAGTATTCGACTAAAAACAAGGGCATATAAGGTAGCCAAATCTAGTGGGAGGATAGAGGATTGGGAAAACTTTAAAAGACAGCAAAAAATAACAAAAAGATTGATTAAGAAAGGGAAGATAGATTATGAAAGTAAATTAGCAAAAAATATAAAAACAGATAGTAAGAGTTTTTATAGTTATATAAAAAGAAAAAGGGTGGCTAAAGTAAATGTTGGTCCCTTAGAGGATGAGACCGGGAAATTAATGGTGGGAAATATGGAGATGGCAAAAACACTGAATGAATATTTTGTATCAGTCTTTACAGTAGAGGGCACTAAGAATATCCCAACACTGGACAAACAGGGGGCTATAGGGGGGGGGAGGAGCTAAACACGATCAAAATCACTAAGGAAGTGGTACTCGGTAAAATAATGGGACTCAAGGTGGATAAATCACCTGGACCTGATGGCTTACATCCTAGGGTCTTGAGGGAAGTGGCGGTAGGGATTGTGGATGCATTGGTAATAATTTTCCAAAACTCCCTGGACTCAGCAAAGGTCCCGGCAGACTGGAAAACTGCTAATGTAACACCCTTATTTAAAAAGGGCAGTAGACAGAAGGCTGGAAACTATAGACCGGTTAGCCTAACATCTGTGGTAGATAAAAGTTTGGAGTCCATTATTAAGGAGACAGTAACAGGATATTTGGATAATCATAATTTAATAGGACAAAGTCAGCATGGTTTTATGAAGGGGAAGTCATGTTTGACAAATTTGCTGGAGTTCTTTGAGGAAGTAACATATAGGGTGGATAAAGGGGAACCAGTGGACGTAGTGTATTTAGACATCCAAAAGGCATTTGACAAGGTGTCACACAAAAGATTATTGCTTAAGATAAAAAATCACGGGATTGGGGGTAATATTCTGGCATGGATAGAGGATTGGCTATCTAACAGAAGGCAGAGAGTTGGGATAAATGGTTCATTCTCAGACTGGCAATCAGTAACTAGTGGTGTTCCACAGGGGTTAGTGCTGGGTCCGCAACTCTTTACAATCTATATTAACGATTTGGAGGAGGGGACCAAGTGTAACATATCAAAGTTTGCAGATGATTCTAAGATGGGAGGGAAAGTAGTGAGTGAGGAGGACATAAAAAACCTGCAAGGGGACATAGACAGGCTAAGTAAGTGGGCAGAGATTTGGCAGATGGAATACAATACTGGAAAGTGTGAGGTTATGCACTTTGGCAGGAAAAATCGTAGAGCAAGTTATTATCTTAATGGCAATAAACTGGAAAGTACTGAAGTACAAAGGGATCTGGTGCACGAAACTCAAAAGGTTAGTATGCAGGTGCAGCAAGTGATTAAGAAGGCCAATGGAATGTTGGCTTTCATTGCTAGGGGGATAGAATATAAAAATAGGGAGGTATTGCTTCAGTTGTACAAGGTATTGGTGAGACCGCACCTGGAATACTGCATACAGTTTTGGTGTCCATACTTAAGAAAAGACATACTTGCTCTCGAGTCAGTACAAAGAAGGTTCACTCGGTTAATCCCAGGGGTGAAGGGATGGACATATGAGGAGAGGTTGAGTAGATTGGGACTCTACTCATTGGAGTTCAGAAGAATGAGAGGCGACCTTATTGAAACATATAAGATTGTGAAGGGGTTGGATCGGGTGGATGCGGGGAGGATGTTTCCGATGATGGGTGAAACTAGAACTAGGGGGCATAGTCTTAGAATAAGGGGCTGCTCTTTCAAAACTGAGATGAGGAGGAACTACTTCACTCAGAGGGTGGTAGGTCCATGGAATATGCTGCCCCAAAAAGCTGTAGAAGCTACATCATTACATAAATTTAAAACAGAAATAGACAGTTTCCTAGAAGTAAAGGGAATTAAGGGTTACGGGGAGCGGGCAGGAATTTGGACATGAGTCTAGGTTCGGATCGGACATGGCCCTGTGGGTAGCGGAGCGGGCCCAGGGGCCGTGTAGCCTGATCCTGCTCCTATTTCGTGTGTCTAATTCTGTTAGATTCAGGAGATGGTTCTGTGATAGTAGATTGGCGGTTAGGATCAGATCAGCCATGATCTTATTGAATGGCGGAGCAGGCTCGAGGGGCCGGTTGGCCTACTCCTGCTCCTATTTCTTATGTTCTTATGTTTGGGTCTCCTTATTTAAGGAAGGATATACTTGCATAGGAGGCAGTTCAGAGAAAGTTCACGAGGTTGATTCCGGAGATGAAGGGGTTGTCTTATGAGGAAAGGTTGAGCAGGTTGGGCCTATACTCATTGGAGTTTAGAAGAATGAGAGGGGATCTTATTGAAACATATAAGATTCTGAAGGGGCTTGAAAGGGTAGATGCAAAGAGGACATTTCCCCTTGTGGAGGAATCTAGAACTAGGAGGCATAATTTCAGAATAAGGGGGCACCGATTTAAATCGGAAATGAGGAGGAATTTCTTCTCTCAGAGGGTCGTGAATCTTTGGAATTCTCTTCCCCAGAGAGCAGTGGAGGCTGGGTCATTGAATATATTTAAGGTGGAGATAGATTTTTGAAAGGTAAGGGAGTCAAGGGCTATGGGGAGCGGGCAGGGAAATGGAGTTGAGGCCAAGATCAGATCAGCCATGATCTTATTGAATGGCAGCGCAGGCTCGAGGGGCCAAATGACCTACTCCTGCTCCTACGTCTTATATTCTTATGTTCTTATGATTCCTTGCTGGGGTATGATGCCACTGACGCTTGTCACCCTACAATGCCTCGCCCCAGCAGCCATGATTCATGTGTTAGCCCGGACAGTGAGCATTGGCAGGCTGCTTAGCTGTGAGGTTATCATTCGAGCCTGAACCCATGCTCACCTGACATCCCCAAATGTTGTGGGGGGTCGCTGGACAGCAATCAGGAGTACGAACCTTGTCTAGATGCTTTCTTTATTCAACCTGTTCAAGGCTTTCGCTCTGCAACATCAATGCATTTCTCCCGCTAACTACTTCAGCGAACAGTGGCCCAGAGGGCTCTGCTGAATGCATTTGTTTCTAAACCATTTCTGTTTCTATAAAAGTCTGTTTGCACACACTTAGATCAGTCTGAATTAAATTAGCATATCCTGATTTGTTAAATGCCCCTCTTAAAATGTAAGATCTCTGTGCAACTGGAACATGTTCACAAGTATCAGTGGAATTTCCTTTTGCATTTTTGCTTATCTTTCTGCCCTTATTACTGATAATACTTGAGAGAAAGAAGAGAGAATGTGGACCTCCAGATCACGTTTGAGGAGTTTACTATTTATGGTGCTTGAAGGAAACCGATGAGAGTTTGCCATATATTGGCAAATTCACTAATCTTCCACCCTCAATGGGGAACCACACTTGAAGGGAATGCAAGTCAGATAATCAGCACTACAGTGTCAAGGCCCATCTCGCATCTCCATTCCCTTTGAGCGTGGGGTCACTGCATTTATCCATCGAGCCTAAGGCAGTATTCACAAGGGTCAAGTACCAATGAGATACAATACTAAAATCTTCTTTCATGTTTCAGCTTGGCTTTGTTGGTAGCATTTTTACCTTTGGTTCAGAAAGTTGTGGATTTGAGCAGCATACAAGGTCTTGAGCTCACAATTCGCATTGATGGACTGGTATACTGCTGAGGGAGCGCTGTATTGTTGGAGCGCTGTCCTTCGCATGAGACATTAAGCCCTTGCTGCCTGCTGAGTTGGATGTTAAATATCCTATGGCACTGTCCAAAGAAGACCAGTGGAATCTCCCTGTATCCTGGCCAAAATTCCTCCCCAACTAATATCAGCAAAATCAAAAACAAGTTCACTGGTAATTCATCTTATGACTGTTCATGGGACGGTGCTGCTAAAGATTGCTGCTGCATTTCGTTACATAAAAATAGTGACATGCACTCCGAAAGTAAATACGTGAAGCACTTTAATGTTTCAACATGATAAAGCACTATGTAATTGCAAGTATTTCGCATTATTTTATTTAAATTTGATTGAAAGATTTGCAAGAACACAATTCATTCCACCTTCTTACTGCCATACTGGAAATTATACAGGCCCACATCTGAAGTGTTCTCATCATTGCTTGAGAAGAGCTCGTGAAGACTTTCAGCTCTCTGCCTGAACAGCAAGATTAATAAAGCTATTGTATTAATAAAGCATTATTGATTACAGTTTTGAATAGCATTCCCAATATTAGCACTGTAAATGTCAGTCCTAAAATAGTGTACTGCTTGGCTGAGTGAAATAATTATTACATTTTCAATTGGTATTTTAAAGTTTGAATTACTGAATTCTGCAGCTACATGTTTTAGCCAGGTCTGCGATCCACTGTAAAGAAATTACATTCTGCCTGCTTAAAGCTACGGTTCTCTCTGAGGGAATTCCCAATATGGCAGCCTGCTGTATAATACGTTATATTTCCATAAAAGCGTGTATGAATCATTTTTTTATCAAAAGCTAACAGTGTTGTTTTGTGTGATATTTTTACTGACTGCATTTTATTTTCAAAGATGTAGATGGTCTTTAACTCAGAAAGAAGTAGGTCCATTCACAACCTTAAGTCTTGCACGGTATGGAGCTGTTATGTGCCAAAATGCATATTTGCGGCCTATTCAGTGCTTGCATCTTCCATGGCTGTGCAGTACTGTAATGCACTGTTAGTGACAATGATTCCGTTAGTAAGTAAGCAGCCTTGGATCCTGCTGTTCTTCTTTCAGTAGCCCTGTTTCCATGGGTAGAGTTCAGTTGTATTCAGGCTGAATTAATGACGGGTCTGAGCACTGGGTAATCTGTAGGAATCATTTGGGGACAGCGAAACTATAAAAAACCTGCTCTTGGTTTGTATTTGTCTAGAGCCCAATTTTAGTCTTTGGCTCAGCCGATGTCAACTGGTGATCTTCACGAGAAATCAGTTGCACCTCCGTATCACACCGTATATTCCATGCTTTGGCACACATTTCTTGTTGGCAAATGGAATATGCACTTCCAGCTCATCAGCAGGTGGAGCCGGTAACAAATTCACTTCGTTCAGATTGACACGAACTGATTTGACTCCAGTTTTCTCCTGGTAATGAAGTTAGTTCATTGCACTCAGAGTGCAGTTCACAGCACAGCGTTCACTTGTTCTAATCATTGCCGATCTGAAGGTGCTGGCTGGTGCTAGTGAACAGTTTTGCAGGTGCCAGTCAGCATTTGTTACCTTGTCAAAATAGCCACTTTTCATGCAGGAGTATGGATACCGAGCGTCGACGAGCTATTTAACTGTGGGAGGCATCACTGCTAACTTGCTGTCTTGAACCAACATCCACACGTGCACATTCTAGCTGCTGGATAGCGATCAGGATTGGAAACCCTTGCCAATTTTGTTTTTTCCTCCTCCTTAACCAAGCGGCCCGCAGACCTTTAGCGGCACCTTTGCTGCCACCTCGGCTGAGATCAGCTAACTCAGCACGGACCGGGTGTTGAACTTGGGAATTTCCCTCTTGTGTACGGCATGGCTATCCACTAACGTAGCTGGCTGAGCCATTGGAGGAGCCTTAGGGGGGAAAATTCCGTTGGTTTGCGCCTCCCGTTAGCGCCTTAAGAGGGCGCTAATGGGGCGCAAAGCAACTAGTACCCGTGGGCGGTGATGTTTGCGCCGCTCACGAAATTAACTAGACATTTTGCGGCGGCGCTAAACACTACAGCCACGATCCCCTGCGCCCACAGATCGTGATGTCAGTCGAGCGTGCAATGCCCCGGTAGCGCCCTGGACCGGATATTGAGTGGCGTCCCCTGCCTTTCCGCCTGCCGCTAGCAACGACAGGTTGAGGGGAGCGTTTTGCAGTCAGGAAGGGACTGGGGGAGCGCTATTTAAAGGCAACCGCTTCCTGCCTTTTTTTGTTGGTGATATTTTTGCACCACGCATTCTGAGAGAGAGAGACATCTGGAGAGATTCAACACTGTGTGAAGCAGTTTTGGGTACTGAGCAGCACTTTGCAGGTTCATTTTGATTTGACCTTGTATCGATTTAGAAGAGACTATGTGGGCTGCACTCTGAGCTCTTTCCCTGGGCCTCCCCACTGTTCTTTCCAGCAGATTTGATGTCCAGGTCTCTCCAGGCCGAGATTCAAGGCTGCAATGAGCAGGGTGTGGATGGAGAGCAAGATCGACCCTCCCCTTTAAGAACTGGCCGGCGCCAGTGTGTCTGTGTTCCATTGCTGACTGACCTCACATGAGCTTCGCCAGCGCTGTGAGGTACGCCTCGCTCCTCGGCATTATCGCCTTAAGACAGGTGTGTAGCGCCTGATTTAGCGCTCCAATCATCTCCGGGGGGCGATAAAAGCCAAGTTTGCAGTCGGAGGCGATAATTAGCGGCAGGCGCTAAACTTTGCGCACGGCCGATAATCGCGCCCCAAACGGGGCAATACTGAATTTTTCCCCCTTACTCTCCATTTTTGAAAGAAAGATAAAATACCCATATAAGGGCCTTTCAGTAAGACTGTGCTCTGGAGTGGAGCCTCTCTCGACAGGATGGCAGGCTGGAGAATTGGGGCTGCAGTTGTTGTTGTGTTATCGCTGCCTCACCAAGCAAGGCGGCACTTCATTCTATAGTACTGTGCCAGGGCCTGAATAGATGGGGGTTCGCTGGCTGCGTCGTCGCGAGGGTTGATCTTAACTTTCAGTGGTGGCGGAAAATGGGCGGTAGTGGATTGACTGCCCGTTATACGCCCCACCCAATCATCACTGGAAAGGACCAATTGGGTAGCTGTATAGCGGGCGGCCAATCCATTAACATTAGCCCTTGTGAGCCTGTCTTATCAGAGACTTTATTGCTGTGGGGGGAAATGGAAGAATTCAATGTAAAGAGAAGGAAACTGTAATATTAAATTTCTCTCGCCCAGGTGTTATTGCTGAACATGCCGAAGTTAAGCATTTGTGTGTGTGCATGGCTAATGCAGACTTTCATAAAAATGATATATGCTTAGTTTAGGGGTGTTATTAAATCTGTGTTTCTTCTGCAGTATGCTCTGCTTGTATAAAATGAATTTTAATACAACAACTTAAATAGCAAATTATAATAATACTGATAAGCAGCAACTTGAATGCCCGCTGTAGTGTGAAATGCTGCTCAAAATAAAACCATTTCAAGAATAATCGAAATGCTTCGCAGGCTGCTGATACCAGTGCCAAAGGAAACTTAGATAATGCAACACGAATTGTAATGTATTTTCTTTAAGGAAACATGTCCATCAAAGTCTCCAGTAATGTTTGCACAGGTTGTACTCTGCATGCCAAGAATAATTAGCATTTTGTGGCACTCTGTTCCAGTCTCTAGTGAGTTATTTAATTTCTTCATGAAAATACCCCTGAATCACAGATTGTAGGTGATTGACAGGCTGACCCCTTTGTGCACGTGCAACAGTGAGAGACTTTAAGTGGAGTGACACCTCTCCGTGTATCAAACTGTTTAATGCAATGCTATCATCATAGTCTATAAATTACAGGTGGGTAGTTACTTCTGTGTGTGTGACACAGATGAACAATGTGAGAAACTGGGCATGTGAAATATATATGATTAGTTGCAGTTGGTCACTAACAGCAACCAAGGGAATTTTTTTCCATTTTTGCTGTCTGCTGTCTGCTGTGTGGCTTCTTTTCTCAAGGAGCTATGCAGGCTGGAAGCGTCACATGCTTAGGTCAAGGTATTTGCTCTGTAACAGTAGTATAGTCACAGCTGTGTTTGCAGGGCTAGGAAACCAGTTCAAATATCATTAGCACAATTTATACTACTCAATATGCTGCTATTTTTTAACCCCAGGTACCTGCTGAGCTATGGCTAGGACTACTTCTGATAGTCTTCGAGGGCAGGCAGTGCACCGTAATAATGGTGCGTGTGACTGCTAAAGAGTCTACATTGCGGGCGCTGTGCTGCATTTCAGACTTGTCTGCTGGGAATGTGGAGCAGAAGCTTGTGCTGGCTCTGTACCTCAATGCAGTCCAGGTATAAGCATCTTCATTCCTATAGCTAGTCCTAGTCATGCTGCCCCCCTGATTACAATCAGAAGAATGTGATTTGAAACCCAGAGCCCAAGAAGTGAGGTTTTACACTGATTTCATGACAAGAACTTTATGCTGGCAGTTTAAATAAACCAGATTTATAGGCGGAAATCACATTATTCAATATTAGCAGATGGATTTGTTAGCATGTTTCTGTGGTAATATCATAAAGCCCATCTTCATCCCATTATTGGACTCCATTCCAGCTTCATGCTGGTATAAAGTTGACAATAGAAATATGGCTTTTGCTCGTCACTGGAAGCTGAACAGTATCATTAATAACAATAAGGACATTAAAATGAATTAAATGGCAGTGATTGTGAAAAGAAAATTCACAAATCTAAGTTAGTTTCCCATGCACAGCACTGATATATATATATAGATATATATCTCTGCCCCACTTCTTATCTGCACCACTTAACTTCCTGTTGTCATATCAAACCGTTTGTGACAACTTTTCCCATTATAAATTCCCATGCCCACATTTATAATGGAAAAGATCTATGTAAACTTGTCACACTGTTTGCATAATTGTAGGTGTCTATGGGCCAAATTTCCATGTTTTCTCTGAGATTTCAATTAGCATGGCAGCTATTTTCTGTTAGTAAGGACTTTTGGAGGACCAGGAGGTACCACATGTAGAAATTCATCATGTTAGTAAAATCCGCAGCCCTTCCGGCACACTCCTGCTGTAACTTTAGGCTGGGACCTGGCATATCTGGGCCCTGGTCTTGCACCAGAATTCCTGTTCGGTCTTCTCGGGGATGGAGCTTCTGCACACCCCAAACAAGGCCAGTGGTATAAGAAGGGGTGGGGCCAGGGGTGGTGAGCCTACGTCAGGAGTTTCATGTGTCTGGCCCTCAAAGGGACTTGGCGTAGGGTTGGCGATGGTATATTTGGTGAGACCAGGTGTACCCTGCCACTAAATAGCAGAAACCCAACCGGTCTTCCAGACTGGGATTGTGGCCTGGACCCCCAAAGAAAAAATAAATCATTTAAAAATTACCCCTCGTAGTTATGGTGGCTGATCGGGAGAGCCCCCAAGGAAATTCTTAGCACCTGTGTTTAGACATCATACACACAATTATTTAAGTTCAGCCAGCTGCATATTTCACCTGTTTAGTTTTGCAGGGTGCATTGTTTTAATTTCCTCAGAATTAATATTCCAGCCAATATTGTTAACACAGCCAGTTATAGTTACCATTGCAGTTGGAGTTATTCCAGATGTTGTCTGTAATACCTCTACTGGCTCTCATCCAAAAAATCACATTCACGTGGCTCATCAAAGGGCTAAATTCT